>NC_068287.1:42292579-42460079 GCF_025860055.1 Xyrauchen texanus
ATCATTCAGATCATCACAGGGTTCATCCGATGTGTCCCCACACCGGAGGACTGTCTGCCCTATCTCATGCCCGCTCTGGCGCAGAGACTCGGGGGGAAGGACATCCTGGAGCCCGCGGAAGAGCTGAGACTTGCTCTGTTGGAGATGCTGTCTCTGGTGGTGGAGGTGTGTGGAAAACATCTAGCGCCGTACCTGGATGACATGATGCAGATACTGCAGAGGACTATAATAGATCCCTTCCCTGAGGTTAAGAAAGAGAGCTGTAAATGTACCGTCAGTTTTGCCATGTGTGTGCGGGGTAAGCGGTGTGCTTGAGTATATAGTAGTGTTTGAGAGACAGTGTAATGGGTGTATAAATGCAACAACAAAAAATATTAATGTATGTTACACTTTCACGGGATATTTTTATTATTAAGGTTGACTCTCTGGTTAGCTAAGACTGATTATACTACATTTAAACAGCCTTTGTTGTTACTGTGTTTTTGGTTGTCATGGTGATTGTCACAGAATGATGGCCTAAAACTCAACACGACTACAAGGATATTTATATATTTATTTATTTATTCCTCTCACTTTACTTATTGTTTACTTATTGTTTTATTTATTAATTTCTATCTTACATTTACATTTATTCATTTGGTAGACGCTTTTATCCAAAGCGACTTACAAAAGTGGAAATCATAAGAGAATCATCTTAAGGAGACAGTGGTATCTATCTGTCTGTCTGTCTTTTATCTATCTATATATTTGTGTCTTTTTATCTATCTATCATCTGTCTGTCTGTCTGTCTCTTTTTTTTCATCCATCCATCTATCTTTCTGTATTTGTATCTATCTGTCTGTCTTTTTATCTATCTGTCTGTCTGTGTCTCTGTCTGTCTTTTTATCTGTCTATATATCATCCATCTGTCTGTCTTTTTCTCTATATATCTGTCTGTCATTTTCATCTATCTATCTATCATCCATCTGTCTGTCTTTTTATCTATCATCTGTCTGTCTGTCTGTCTGTCTGCCTATTTTTTTCATCCATCTATATGTCTTATCTATCTGTCTTTTTATCTGTCTATCTATCATCCATCTGTCTGTCTTTTTCTCTATATGTCTGTCTGTCATTCATTCATCTATCTATCTATCATCCATCTGTCTGTCTTTTTATCTATCATCTATCTGTCTTCATTCATCCATCCATCTATCTATCTGTCTGTCTTATCTATCTATCTGTATGTCTGTCTGTTTGTCTTTTTTATTTATCTATCTATCTATCTGTGTATTTTTATCTATCTAATCATCTGTCTGTTTGTCTCCTTGTTTTTTTCATCCACCTATGTCTTATCTATCTGTCTGTCTGTGTCTCTGTCTGTCTTTTTATCTGTCTATCTATCATCCATCTGTCTGTCTTTTTCTCTATATGTCTGTCTGTCATTTCTATCTGTCTGTCTGTCTCTCTGTCTTTTTATCTGTCTATATATCATCCATCTGTCTGTCTTTTTCTCTATCTGTCTGTCTGTCTTTTTCATCTATCTATCTGTCTGTCTGTCTTTTTATCTATCTGTCTGTCTGTCTTTTTTATCTATCTGTCTGTCTATTATCCATCTGTCTGTCTTTTTATCTATCTGTCTGTCTGTCTTTTTCATCTATCTATCCATCCATCTATCATCCATCTGTCTGTCTTTTTATCTATCTGTCTGTCTGTCTTTTTCATCTATCTATCCATCCATCTATCATCCATCTGTCTGTCTTTTTATCTATCTGTCTGTCTGTCTTTTTCATCTATCTATCTATCTGTCTGTCTGTCTGTCTTTTTCATCTATCCATCTATCTATCATCCATCTGTCTGTCTTTTTCTCTATCTGTCTGTCTGTCTTTTTATCTATCTGTCTGTCTGTCTTTTTCATCTATCTATCCATCTATTATCCATCTGTCTGTCTTTTTATCTATCTGTCTGTCTGTCTTTTTCATCTATCTATCCATCCATCTATCATCCATCTGTCTGTCTTTTTATCTATCTGTCTGTCTGTCTTTTTCATCTATCTATCCATCCATCTATCATCCATCTGTCTGTCTTTTTATCTATCTGTCTGTCTGTCTTTTTCATCTATCTATCTATCTGTCTGTCTGTCTGTCTTTTTCATCTATCCATCTATCTATCATCCATCTGTCTGTCTTTTTCTCTATCTGTCTGTCTGTCTTTTTCATCTATCTATCTGTCTGTCTGTCTTTTTCATCTATCCATCCATCTATCATCCATCTGTCTGTCTTTTTATCTATCTGCCTGTTTGTCTTTTTCATCTATCCATCCATCTATCATCCATCTGTCTGTCTTTTTCTCTATCTGTCTGTCTGTCTTTTTCATCTATCTATCTGTCTGTTTGTCTTTTTCATCTATCCATCCATCTATCATCCATCTGTCTGTCTTTTTATCTATCTGCCTGTTTGTCTTTTTCATCTATCCATCCATCTATCATCCATCTGTCTGTCTTTTTATCTATCTGTCTGTTTGTCTTTTTCATCTATCCATCCATCTATCATCCATCTGTCTGTCTTTTTTATGTATCTATCATCTATCTATCTATCTAGCTACTGTAAATATAAAAAATAAAACAATCATCTAAAAGCTTTTCTTTTAAGTAATATGTTTTAATTTACTCATACTAAGTGTCGATTCCTCTAAAATCACTAAATTAAATTATTACATTAAATAAATTATAAGGATGCTGAAATGATCAACCAATCATATGATTGGACAATTGTAGAATGGACACAGGGATAGGGCTGTACAAGATTCCTTTTCAGTTTCTTTACCTGTAATTTCTACCCAGATATTTGATATATTCTTTTGTTTGTATTTGTCCAGAACATTTTCACCTGCAGGCTGAGAGTCTTCTGAAGCCACTGTTGCAAACTATCTCCCACCAGCAATCCCAGGTGAGAGTTTCAGCCACACAGGCCATCGGTGCTGTCATTCAGTACAGCGCAGGAAAGAACGTGGATGATGTTTTGTCACACTTGGCACAGAGATTGTTTGACGACTCGCCACGGGTAAGCTGGCAGCTGCTCAACCTTGTTTTATTGAAATATCTATAAAAACAAAATAAATCAACTGAATGAAGGCTGTCGAGTGACTGATAGATAAAGTAATTGTATTTTATTACATTATAAATTACATTTAATCTGTACTTTATCTCTTCTGCTCAATGTAGAACATACACTCTGTTTTAACATTTTAAAGGCTAATAGAGTTTTATATATATATATATATATAGGATTATTATATGTTTTGTGCTGTTCTGTTCAGGTGAGGAAGATCGTGACTGTAGTTGTGGGTAATTGGCTTCTTCACCTGCCAGACAGATATTCCTTCTTCCACAAACTCATCCCACTACTGCTGAGCAGCCTCAGTGACGACATTCCTGAACTCAGGTGAAAACACACAAACAAGGCCTCACTTTATGTCCTTCTCTTCAAGCTCTGGTGGAAGCCTAACCATCTCCAATCAGTGCTGTGGCCACCTGAAGTTGTCTTCCTGCACTTTTTGTAACATGTGGAGAGTTTTAGGATATTTGATCACATTCTTCAACATAGTAAAATACTCCAATAATGTAATGTTTTCAGTTAATTATGGATTCAGACTCTAGTGGGAGTTTACCAGGATTGTAAATGGATGTTCTGTGTTCTATACAAGTTAAGCTCAATCAACAGCATTTTTTGTCATACTGTTGATTACCACAAAAAATAATTTCAGCTCATCCCTTGTTTAGTTTAAAAAAAAAAAAAAAAGAAAGAAAAAATTGCTGTTACAGTACCGCGCTTACAATGGAAGTGAATGGGGCCAGTACCATTCCGGTGCCTTGCTGTAACCACCATTAATAGTTGTTCCTGTGCAATAACTTGCAGTTGTACTTTGCAACCACAGATGTCAATAGAGAGCCCAAAAGTTCCGGAGTGTACCTCTAATAACTATCGATTTATTTGTTTGTTAATTGCTACTCTTTGGTTGTGCACGTTTCTATGATTCTGAATAATGTCATTGTCCAGATCTATTGCTGAGGACTTGTGGAAGCAGGTCGGAGCTCAATGGGAGAAGGAAAATGAGGACGATCTGAAGGATAAGATGGACTTTCTCCTGCCTGCACCCGCCCTGTACACCTCTGGAGGTGAGTCTGACCTTGACCTTGTTTACTGATTTTAATGTCATCATCATAGTGTACATTAGATAGTCAAACTCTGGACTACACCCCCCTAAAATGCTATTTGAGGCACAATTTGTTTTTAAATAAGTGGGTATATACCCCACCCCAACAGAGTTTGATCTTGACTGAGAATGATGTACTACAGATCTGATCAAGTATCTCTATGTAACTAGGAAGGAGCTTCTTTGTCTAGCAGATGCTAGAATTCTCCATTGTATTCCAATTCATTCAGTTTTCACGTCTCATTTCTCTCTTCCAGGTGAGCGTCCTGGGCTTGGCTGCAGGGAGCTGGTGATAAGGAACCTGTCTAAACTGCTTCCTGCAGTTAGCCGGGACATTTGTGACTGGTTAGTGCAGACACGAGTGAAGACCGCCCAGTTATTGCGTGTTCTTCTGCTGCATGCTGAAGATCATTGTACGCAACACCTGCAATTGCTGCTGACGGTGCTGTACCACACTTGCGCAGATACTGAGAATGATGTCAGAACACAGGTAATAGATCAGCTATTTACTGGTTTTATGTTCTTTAACCCTTAATCACCCTAATTTTTATACTCAAATCATTTATTATAATTTTAAAAAAAAATGGTTTCCTTTGGACTAGATGAGCCTAGGTGGTTTAATCAAACAGTCCCCCGCTCTTTCTGTTTGACCCGACATAGGAAATTAATGGGTGAGACTATAACACAGAGCAATTTCTTTTATTTGTCAAATAAAAATCTATAAATCAGTCACAATGCAGAACACATACACACATATAAATGAAGGGGTGAGCCTATAAAGCATCCACAATGCAAAAAACACACACATACTGTACATACACACACATGTACACACACACACATATACACATATACACACAAACATGCACACATGCAAAGAAATTAATGGGTGACACTATAACAGAGCTTTTTTTTTGGTCAGCCACAATGCAGAACACATGCACACAGACTTCAAGGTCAACTTAAAGTCTTATTCTGACCCCACTGTGAGAAAGTGTATGGTTGGGTGTGGGTGCTGCACACCATGATCAGGTTTGAATTTAAGCATATTGTGGCATCATTGCAAAATCTCACCCTTCAACAAAAATGTTTTACAAAATGTTAACATTTTGCAAATAATTGACTTTTATAATGTCTAAATATATGTCCAATGTATAACTTGTGAAAATATATATAAATTATGTTTGTTACAACATTGGCTTATAGAGATCAGCCAATGCTTGGAACACTGTACATTGGGGGTCTCTGGTGCCATCTACTGGACATTCTTGTCATTTCATGTAATTATTATTTTGATTCCAGCAGATGCCACCAGAGACCCCCAATGCATGACATAGTATTTTGACGTCTTTCAATTTACTGATATTAAGGATTTTAGCAAAGATAACATAACATTTACTTAAGTTATATGAATATAAATGGCGTAATGGTCTAATTTAGAGGTCAGTAAGGTCAGAAATACCACAAAATACCAATTGAAATGCATAACTTTTACTTTAGTGAAGATAGTGTTATTACATTTCTTTAAAGAAAAATGGTGGTTTCACATTTGATGAACAGATTGAACAGGGTTCTCAGGGTTGCATTCTTTTTCAGAGTTGCATTTTTTATGATGATATTCTAATGAAAAATTAAATGATGACAGAATTGTCATTTTGGTTGAACAATTCCTTTAAAATCCATTACTCAGGAATGCATCATTCAGAAGATCAAATATTTGTGCAAATCATAACAGATTTCTCTCTCTTTATCTGGAAGTGTTTGGAGTCAGCGAAGCTCTTGGGAGCGTTTGTCAGTCCAGAGGTTTATCTCAAGTTACTACTGCCTCATGTTGAAGACTCCACTTCCTGTTCGTCGTCTTCTCCCTGGGCTCCTCTCATGGTTCTGGGGGCCATATTGAAGGGGAGCTCAAGGGAAGCACTGCGCACACATCTGGTACAGATTGGAGATACACTTGCACACCCTGAAGTCTGTCAGGGGTCCCATCAGGTGAGAAGGGTGACTTTGACCTTACATACCTTACATAGTGTGAGTCACCTTTGTGTGGTAAATATGCATATTGAATATTAGGGCTGTCAATAGATTTTGGTTGTATTGTCAAATAAAAAATTATATACCGATTAATACATTGAATTAACCGCATATCAAAATGTACTGAAAAGGCCCCCAAATAAAGATAATTCAATTCCGCTGATCATCCTCGCAGTGCAGACCATGTGTAACATCACCTGCACAGGATCGGTACGTCCGGATATCACACCTGCGGGACAGGTACAGGATGACAACAACAACTGACCGAGTTACACCAGGAACACACAATCCCTCCATCAGTGCTCAGACTGTCCGCAATAGGCTGAGAGAGGCTGGACTGAGGGCTTGTAGGCCTGTTTAAGGCAAGTCCTTACCAGACCGGCAACAATGTCGCCTATGGGCATAAACCCACCTTCGCTGGACCAGACAGGACTAGCAAAAAGTGCTCTTCACTGACGAGTCGCGGTATTGTCTCACCAGGGGTGATGGTCGGACTTGCGTTTATTGTCAAAGGAATTAGCATACACAGAGGCCTGTACTCAGAAGCAGGGTCGATTTGGAGGCGGAGGGTCCGTCATGGTCTGGGGCGATGTGTCACAGCATCATCGGACTAAGCTTGTTGTCATTGCAGGCAATCTCAACGCTGTGCATTACAGGGAAGACATACTCCTCCCTCATGTGGTACCCTTCCTGCAGACATGACCCTCCAGCATGACAGTGCCACCAGCCATACTGTATGGATGAATATGTTTTAACTGTAGACTTCTCCAGCGCTGGCCACAAAGGAACATGGAGGAATGAAAAATAAAAGAAGTAAATCGGCAACTATCTGCATTGAATTTTTTGCCAAAAAACAAGTTCCAAAAAGCAACCATCGGCACCGATTAATCGGTAAAACCGATTTCTATCGGGAAGACAAGATGCAGAAACAGAAGTAATGTCTCTCTCTTTGGCGTAGGCCCCGTCTGGCGGTCTGAGGGAGTTGTACCCAGAACCGTCATGTCCTGCCGGAGATAGGAGGCAGGGGCGAGGAGCCTACCCCCGTGCGGGACAGGGCTCAACTGGTGGTGGTGGGGTGGTGGAGGTTGCCGTGTTAGACACTGAATCAGCAATGTGATAGATTGTGAGCAGACTTATAAAGCAATGGCTTACATGAGATTGGCTAGGAGTTACCCCGCTAATGATGTGATGATGTACAGCTGCTAGTCTTCCCGCTAGAACTACGCTGCGCTTCCATATATCGGTCTATCTCTTGTTCCCTATTCTTGCATCATTTTGACAAAGTTGACATTCCACACTATTCTTCCTCTTCGGATTAGAAATAACTGCTGCCACAGTCATCAGCAAGGGCAAAAATCACTGTTACTACTGCTCCTATATTAGGGTTTGCACTTTGTCTGCAACGTTTGTGCTACAGACATGAACGATACCTCAAATCAAGTGGCTTGATGAGAAATGTTTATTATTTTTCAAAGCAGTCAGGCTCATGATTTTGTGCCTGATGGATGATAAAAAAAATGCCATAGACTTACATTGAAGGACAACCAGAGCTATATCTTAGGACGTGAATATCATAGAGACTTGGAGATGGGCTCTTTTTTAACTTGCCCCAGTAAGCAACCACCTAACTATGCCTCAGAAACCACACAGAATACCCAAGCAACATGTAACATGCTATAAAACATTCAGAACACCTTAGTAACCACATAACAATCCCCTGGCAACCACCCAAAAAACAATGTTTTATTTTCCTTTTGAACATTTTAAACTCCGTTTTCCTAAAGAATGTCTTTTATTGCATATTTCCAGCCCTTCACACACACACACACACACACACACACACACATTCTCATGTTTCAGATGTGTCAGAACATATCTTTGTCGCTTCGCTCAGACCAAGTGGAAAAATACCACCCGGACCCAAGAGTCAAGCCCTTGTTTTCTTTCAACCCACATTAGGCTCGCTCTGATATAAAAAAAAGTTTACCAACTCTTTTGTGCCAAGTCACCACCCCTGTGGGGTTTGCAGGAATTTCCTCTGTAAAGTAATAAAAATCACTGGGGAAAAAATGGCTTATTTCATCCTGATCCCCTTTGTCTGCCACAATCCTGCAACACCCCTTTTATTCGGTACTCAGAAGCAATTTGGTCCAGCTGTACTCCTCTCATCTTTGACTTACCGTCAGCCTCTCCAAATCTTTTCTCCACCCGCCAGAAGTTTTCCTTCCTTTAAATAATGTGCTTTTCAAAAGCACTGGCTCAGAGATAGTGATAGCGACAGATTGGAAAACAGCACATTCCAACAAGAGTAATCATTCAGAGTTAAGCGGTCTGTCACAGATGTAGCAAGACCTCTGACTGTCCCATAGAGGACTGAGAAGAGTGATAAATATTTAAATGGATAGTTATCCCAAGTATAAAGATTTTGCCATTATTAACTCATCTTTAAGACTTCTATGGTATATGTGAAGGACATCTGTTATGATTGGCTAACCTCTGCATACAGGCGTCCTTCATCAGGGCAGACCAAACCTGGTTTTTCTTTACCAGTTTAGTTTTCAGAAATAGTGTGTGGATTGGGAAACTTCATGATGTGAATTTTACAGTATGTGTACATAGTAGAAGTTGACTGATAGCGTATTTCGCCGATACGATAACAAAGATGGCCGATAAGAAAAGTCTGATAACCGATTAATCAGCCAATAGTTTTTAAAAACATTTTATAGAATATTAAAAAATGTTCTTAGTCTTTTCTTGCTATGACTGGCACAGACACAGAGGATCCAAAATGAATAAAATCCCAGATGCAGTTTATTGTGCAACTAAAGTCTCAGTAATAAGCATCAAAATTAAGATTTGGTACATAAAACAGGGCTTTTAACAATAAACAAGCCCGAAACACACTGGAGACTTTTAATTTGAAATGACGGAGTTTTGGCTCCATTTCAATGCTCTATAGTTAAGTAGGCTATGTACCAAATATAAGGAATTAAAAATCTGCATAGTTGCCAATAACTGAATATCGATCTACATCTCATACATAGTACATAAAACTTGTATTTTAATAGAGCATGAAAATCCTGTTTACGATAGTTCCAATTAATCGGTAAAACCGATATATCGACCGAATTTATATTTTACCGATACCAATAACTAAGTTGTGCAGTACCTGCCGATAACCGATTAATCAAGCACAATATTTTAAAATTTATACTGAATGAAAAAAATAACATTTAAAGTAAAATAGTGCCGAACTTTATTACAAAAATAAACAGAACTGGCTGAACCATGAAAATGTATTGTACTTTTTTAAATGAAATAAATATATGAATATTAATATATATAAACTAATATTCCAATTTTAAAGTCAGCTGATTTTTCCTTAGTCCACAAGAGGGCGCAATAAATACATAAACCATTCAGCACTGTTATTTTATTGCATAGAACATTCCAATCCTGGCTGCATTTCTCTACAAGCTACAAGCTTGCATTTCTCAGGAATCTTCCTTTTAACGGTCTGGGGGCATTGTGATTAATTGCGTGCATTTTATTTAGCGTGTTATTTTTTGTAAAATTAATCGCACTGAATTAACGTGTTAAATCGACAGCCCTAATTTAAACTCATTACTTAATCTGTGAAATGCTTATAAGAGAGCAATAAGCATTGGCCATAGACCTCCACTAACTGTAAGGGGCTGTTCACACCGAACGCTTTAGTGACCATCCATTTGTTTTTCTATGTAAAACAAGTTCAAAACATAGTTCTATGCACTAGACGAACGTCGTTTATTCACCGTGTCGTGCAGTAGCGCTGTTTTTTAGATGATGTGTCTTATTAAAAAGAACTTTAAAAGCATATTGAGACACCTGCTTTCTGTTAAACTGTATTTGTTGCGCTGTGTCTAGCCTTTTTTAGTGCAAGAATGTGATTGATCTGAAGTCATCGTATTACATTGAGGATAAAAACATTTCTTATTTAAATAAAAATAGTGTTGTCCCACGTGTCAAAACAAACAGTGCTAGTTTTATTTAGCCTCTAGAGGCCGCTCTCATACTGTATAACGACAGCGCACACATCTCAGCCACTCCAGCACCGGATGCAAGGGTGAAAAACTATCGGTGTGTATTTTTGCAGATAACCGATTGTTCCAGAAATCTGTTATCAATGCCGATTAATCGGCAAAACCGATATATCGGTCTACCTCTAGTACATAGTACATCAAACTCTTTTATTTGAAAAGGACAAGAAAAATCCTGTTTTCCACGAGAGAACCGAAGAGCTTGCAGGCAGAAAGACAGATGTTCTGGTGTTTCCTGTACTGTTAAGCTCTGATATCAGGCTGTTCTTTGATGTTGATGTTGTAGAACATTTTAAACTCCAAATCCAAAATCATCGGGAATCATCATATGAAAAGTGTTATGTTGGAAGAAGGATAGGAAATAATAAGTAATAAGCCTGTATTCTTCTTTTGAAGATATGTTAGACAGAGATTAACATAATTTATTTGTGTGGTGTGTATGAATTGTCCTGACATGGGACAGCTTTGTGATGCCTTTAGGACATGGAAAAGAGACGCACCTGCTCTCTGCGTTCTGTTTTCACTGTTGCTATGGTGAGGCTGTAAGCAGGCACATAAATCTCAGAGAAAATCAGGTGTTTAAAGGCAGGAAAATGTAAAGGTTATATTATACAGATGAAGATAGCCTAAAGAAAATGTCTTTTTTCATAGATGTTTTACACAAAGTGCTTAAAGGACTTATATTGTGTAAAGCAGGATTTTTTTGTGCTGTTTTTAAAGTCCAGGGTAGATTGTTTATAAAAACTAAGCTACAAAAACTGGTCATTCAGAAATCAACCAGGTATAGAGCATAACAGTGCCCGCCCACCTTGGTTCCGGAAGGATTTTTCCCATTTATTTTTTGAATGGGAAATATGGGGCCAATTCATACATTTTAACGTTAGTTGTTCTGTGTAAAATTATATCCAATTTTACAACTTTAATGCCATGACAACTTAACATTTTAAACCCTAAAACAACTGTAAAATGATTATTCTTCACATTAAGCCCTCCAAAATTGGGCCCCATTCACTTCCATTGTGAGTGCGTCACTTTTGTGATTGAAGTTGCTCACACACACACACACACACACACACACACACACATATATATATTTATGATTGCATCCATGCATGGATGTTGTATTTTAGCTTTGCAATGTGCAACGCATGATTTAAACAGACTGATCTCAGTTCAGAAAACTCAGGGCTCTCAGTAAAGGATTAAACTTTCAACGTTCACTTTTTTGTCATGTGTTAAAACAACATGGCGCTGATCACAGCGGAGTTTGTCTTTGGGAGAAACGCCAACAAAACTACATCTGGTAAGAAACCCAATTAACTTTTTTATTAAAACCTGTTTGTGTCAAAAAATTATAGTCTTTAGTATCAACCGATGTGCCATTTTTTTTTTTATTTGGGCGTTTTATCATGAAACGCCCCACTGCTAATAATAATGTACACTAATGTGTACAATAGCACGAGTGGTGGTGGCATAGTGGGCTAAAGCACATAACTGGTAATCAGAAGGTTGCTGGTTCAGTCCCCACAGCCAGGGGGATTGTCCCTGTAATAGGTCCACTGTAAGTCGCTTTGGATAAAAGCGTCTGCCAAATGCATAAATGTAAATGTTAATGTAGCACAAGGTTTACATTTAGAAATCCTATATTTACTGTGCATTTCACATACTGTTTCAAAAGTATAGTCACAAGATGTAAACAATATGAATGTTCACATGATTTTAGTGTGATAATATCAACCTCAGAGCTCCTGGTAGATCTGTCTTTTAAAGGTTTATAAGTAATCGTTAAAAATCCTTTGCCCTATGGACAAAATTATTGGGATTTTTACTTCCGGAACCAGACGGTCGCGCTCTATAGACATACATAAATATTCTTAGCCGTGTGTTCGTGCATACCTGCCTTCTCATGTCATAGCTGACAGCTGTGGCCTGCTCACCTCTGTCCTGAAAAGGAAGAGCTGGAGACAGGGTGGACGAGACTGTCTTCTGCCGGGGGGTCGGTGTGGAGACAGGAGCTTGTTTATAGACAAGGACAGTCAGACAGAAATGGTTAGGATGATCCGCTTAAAACAGTTGTCAGGGCTGTCAATCACTCCTTAACTGTGCTGACAGCCCTAGACATGCTCCTGTTTTACAAGCTTCAGTCCTATCTGGAAATTTGCTCATAAAGTGACATTCAAGGAGATCTTTGAAAGACCGCTATGTGATGAACATTTCTTTTTCAAGTCATCAAATATAAAATGAGTGCATTATCTTTAATATTATCAGATGTAAGATTTATCCCCTGTCTTCCTGTCTTATATACTTAAGCCATATATACTTAAATATGTAATAATAGTCAGAAAATGTTTCATTTGGGCATTGATCACAGCTGAGTTTGTCTTTGGGAGAAATGCCAACCAAACTACATCTGGTAGGAAACCAAAACCAAAAAAGTTTTTACATTAAAACCTGATTGATTCAAAAGATTAGTCTTTAGTTACATCCGAAGTACACTAATGTGTACAATAGCACAAGCTTTTCATTAGAAATCCTATATTTACTGTGCATTTTCACATTTGAGAAAAACAAAGTCGCTTTCAGAGGCTTTATATGGAGTTAGGATGTAAATTTGGTGCATTTCAAACTGTTCTGAGACCAGTGCAGACAAACAAACACTGGAGATTAAGTCATTCAATAAATATGGAGCATTGGCGCATCCTATATCCAAGTGAATTCAATCCAAACTTCCTATCAAAAGATCCGTTTCAGGCTGCAGATGATGTTTGGACCATGTTTTGCAGACATGGGACAATGATAATCATTAAATAGATTCAGAATGTATAATGTATCATTTTATTTTAACATGGCTGGCAGTGATTGGGTGATGCTGGCCATTATTTGTGTCAGAATTAATTATGCTAATTTCTCATTGGTAAAAATGTTTCAGCACTGGCTATCACTTGTTTTGTTCTTTTGACAGTGTAAAGAGAAAACATTGAGGTTTTGTAGCTAAAGTAAAAAAACAAACATTGTAACATAAAAGTCAAATAATTTTTATTTGGATATTTTTATATATATATATATATGCATATGCATTACTGTGCAAATGTTTTAGGCACTAAAGATGCTTCACAAAAGCATTTGTCTTAAGATGGTTATTTATATCTTCAGCTTTAGTGTGTCAATAGGAAATATAAATGTTAGACTCCCAAACATTACTTTTGCAAACAGAAAAGATTAGAATAGAAGAACAGGGAGTCCTGCAACTGATGTCATGTTCCCCACAGACCCCCCACTGAATATTGAGTCAGTCTGAGATTACTTATAGAGACAGAAGCGATTGAGACAGCCGAAATATACAGAAGAACTGTGATGAGTTCTCCAGGACGCTTGGAACATCCTGATCTGCCAACAACCAAGAGAAACTGTGTCCAAGTGTACCTAGGAGTATTGGTGATGTTTTGAAGGCAAAAGTGACCACACCAAATATTGATTTAGTTTTGTTATGTTTACTGGACTTTGTATAACGTTAATTTATACATGAAAAATTATTAAAACAAATTCTGGGTTTTGGGAGGTTATAGTAAAATGTCATTATAATAGCTTGTAATGTTACAATGAGATCAATGAGATCTCTATAATGCATAAATACATAAAAGGCTGCATATATATATATATATATATATATATATATATATATATATATATATATATATATATCAGTTTACACTTTAAAGGTGTGATATGTAACATTGACATAATGCGTTTAAAATGGGTACTGCAGTCCAAATTCTAAATATTGGAGAGACTTGTCTCCCCCACCCCCTCCTCCCCAGACTCCAAGCTCGTACAGGTTGAGGACACGCAACAGGAATGAGCAAACTGACAATGCAAGCGACGAGCCTTGATCAGCTAATGTATACGTTTGCAATGTTTTTATTGTTTTCAAATTATAAACCAGCTCATGTGGATTTTTTTTTAACTCTGTCAATATTAGCTAGATGTATCCATGGCTGCAGCGTCCATGGCTGCAGCGTGCTTTGTTTGCCTGCTAACTTGTTTCAAATTTGGCCTCGAATTACTGTTGGGAAATGTGCAGTGGGCGGGATCACACAGGCCAAAACACAAACAGAAATTCCGGCCCGGAACGGACATTTCATATAGCAGAATATACTGACTGTAGCATTGTTTTCACAGAAGCCAGTATTTCAACTAAGCATGTTTCCAAAATCTCTGATAACATATTATAATAATTGTATGCTTTATTACAGTAAACATATTACATATTGCACATTTAAATGTACAGTATCTAATACAAATTATAATTTCAGTATTCCCTTTTTTTTATCATAGTTTTGATCGTGTTGATGATGGTACAGTTTTTAGAAATCATGCATCATATGGTTAATTACTTTGGGATGCATCGTTTGTTTAAAAGAAAAAATACTTGGTTTGCGATGGCATTGAACTAAAAGGAGATTCTTTTAAAAGCAAGTTTAGGCACATTATCTGAATTGACGTGCAATTGTATGTTGAATACAGCCGTGGCCGGCATTATCCTTAGTTTTAGACTAATGTAAACAGATTTGATTGCCTTTTTTGATACTTTGTGAATCCTTGCAAGCGTCTTAATAATAAGAGAAAGTCGAAATGCTTGATGCTTCTCAGATCATTGCTTGGAAAGAGAGAGAGTGTTTAGTGGTAAGAATGCAGTATGTAAGGACAATAACATGGAAATAACTGTTGGCAAGTAAAACTCTGCTTTTTGGACTGCTTTACAAGGTCAAATAATAGATAAATAATCAATTAAACAAGTTATTAAAAGTAAAGATGTGTTCAATGCTTTCTCTCTGTGTCAGGTGCTCTATGTGGATCAGTTGTTGGTGTGTGTGGATGCTGTGCTTTCAGTGTGTCAGGTGGACTGCAGTGTCATCAGTCTACAGCTGTTGAAGCTTCTGGTGTCAGTTCAGAGTCTTGCATCACAGCAGGAACAGCACAACAAGGTACAAAACCCCACACACAGAACACATGCCAGCTGTCCCACACATGTTCACACCATTTTAGCTCTATAACACTGACACGTACCTTAGAAATGATCCGTTTTATGTCTCTGTCTCTCAGGCAGAGGAGTGTTTGAGGTGTTTGTGTGAGGCTCAGGCTCTCAGTGGAGTGTGTGAGTTGTACAGACAGCACATGGCAGATCTGTTGCAGTGGTTGTCTGATTCACAACACACCTGGACCAGTTACTCCATTCAGAAAACACAGCTGGAGATCATCGCTGCTCAGTCAGGTGAGAGTGGATGGGTTTATTTATGTGAGGCTTGGAGTGACACCAATCACACAGGTCAGGCACAATAATAGGATTGAACTAGATAGGTAAAGTTTCTCAAGACAAACTTTGATGTTTGCTTCAGCAAAGCCTTGTCTGAAAATGTAAACTAGTTTTTTAGAGCAACATAATGCAGATCAAATGCCTTTTGTGGGTTTGTTTATATTACTGTTGGAGTTTGAATTAACAAGCATTCCCATCGTGTAGGGTTTTTTCCCATTTTTGATTGTCTGCTGTGTGAAAACCGTAAGTCCGATCAGTTAGAAAATACATAACACAACACTCCAGAACAGTCTGAAGGTCTGTACCAAATCTGATGGATTTAGCTCGAAAGCTCTTGGAGGAGATAATGTTACAAATTTTGGTCTCGATCATTTTGAAAAAAAATCCTAAACCAAGTTTAAAGAATGACAGTATGTTGGCTTTGTCAAGCCAACATATTTAAAATAATTCACAAAATCACTTATCCCTTCAAATCATTGTAGCTTTTTTAATATCAATCTACTTGTTCCTATTGCGTGATGTAATTGGTTACATTTTCTTACTTGTAGTCTAGCTAACAATTCTTTCTAAAGGGTAACATGACTGTACTTTACATTTTGAGTAGCTTGCAGCTTATGGTTTCAAAGTAGCTTTTCCGAAAGCGATCTCAACTCTTAATATCTGAGTTTTGTGTGTTCTCTTTTAGGTCCAGTGGTGGGAGAGTTTCTTCCAGGCCTAATGCCCCTGTTCAAGAGCTGCGTTGAAGCCAGTCGAGATCCAGAGTTGAGGCTTCACATGTTCACCATGATGTCTAAACTACTGCTGGACTCCAGCAACACACTCGACTCACAGGGGTCAGTCTTAACACCTACACCTGATCGTTTTAACACAAATGCCTTATACACAATGAGTGTTGTTCACTTTGACTACACATACAATGTGTATATATGTGCAGTTTGTACCTTCTATAGTCTATGTCTGCACATGGGAAACAACCAGTGTGTAACTGATATCGCTGTACACTAGACATGCAATTGTAAGTGTTCCAAAGAACCATAGTTTAACCGTAGTCACAAATAATGGTGATAAAAATGATTCAGATAAGGAATACCGGTTATACATTTTTAGTTAATCTTGGAGAACCTTTGTGTTGCCTGATATGCAACTAAATACTTTAAGTGTCTGTATTTCAAAGACAGAGTAGTAAATTGTCAAGATAATACCTTACAGGAGTATAGTAAAAATCCCCTTCTCTTAATGCAGCGTTTGATATCGTAAACCTCAGGGAAATTCCTCTGGTTCCTGTGGGTCTTTGATTTGCAAGGTGAATAAGAGGAGAAAGAATAAAAAGACAAAACGCACAGACACACACACACATATTTACATAGCCATTGAAGTGAGGGCATACCAATATACTTATATTGTTTATAATTGATTAAAATATTATTATTACCGACTAATACTAACCTTAAAAGAATAGTTCCTAAAAATGTCCCAAAAATATTATTTCTTAATACCCTCATTGTATTCCCAACACATATGACTTTTTTTCCTTATACTGAACACAACAGATGTTGTACTGAATTTTCAGTTCAACCTTTTAATAACAGTGGCAGTTTATAGTTACTCACTTTAAAGCTTATTAAAGAAGGACACAAAAGTATAATAAAAGTAGTCTATGCAATTCATGCATCATATTCCAAGTCTTCTGAAGGCATACAATGAGAAAACAAACACACGTGCCATTGTGAATGAGCTTCTCTCATAGTCCTTATGAATACACAGCAGATGTAAAATTTAGTTTTAAGTTTCGGGGGTTTCTCACCAAAACCTATCGTGTGCCTTCAGAAGACTTGGAATATGACACATGAATTGCAGAGACAACTTTTATGATACTTATGGGTGCATTTTAAAGGGATAGTTCACCCAAAAATGAAAATTCAGTCATTGTTTACTCACCCCTGTGTTGTTATAACCCCATATGACTTTCTTTTTCTTAACGCAAAGAGAAAACTGCCCAGTGATGTCATACAATAGCAGTTTTTGACCACCTCTACAAGCTTCAAAAGAACCCTAAAAATTATTATTTCATGTAATTCATGATTGTTATGAAAGCATATGAGAAGGTTTGGTGAGAAACAAATCTAATGTATTATTTAGTGAAAATGTTCACTGACATTGGGGCGTTCAAGCAGAAACTTGTTTGTTTATCTAAAAGCAGGTTCTCCACAGTGATAGTGACAACAGAACACAACACAGCTGCACACAAAACAGAGAACAGAACTTAATAAACATGTCTGAAGAGTTTGTAGTTGAATTGATGCATTTCTATTCCCAGACTTATTTTTTTGAAAGTTTTTGGACGGGCGACCGATAGAATGTATCGTTGCTTGTCACGGCTGGTTAGGAAAAACTCGAAAAGATGTATTTTATTGCGTGCTGTTTGCCGTCAGGTTAGGACACAGTGTGACTTTGGCTGCCTGTAGCCTCCTCTTTGTTTCTGTTCCAAATATTCTGTTTAAAATAATAAGGCTGGGCATAGAAATGCATCAATTCTTCACCTCTTTAGACATGTTTATTAAGTTCTGTTCTCTGTTTTGTGTGCAGCTGTGTTGTGTTCTGTTGTCGCCATCACTGTGGTGGACCTGTTTTTAGATAAACAAAACAAGTTTTTGCTTGAACGCCCCAATGTGTGAACTGTTACTCTCGTGCCCTATCATGAACATGTACAGGAGATCAACAGTCAGTGAACATTTTCACTAAAGGCATCTATCATGACAAATATTTTCTCTCTCTCTGTAGGAAATTTGGCAAATACATGGAGATGGTTCTGCAGGATTTGTTGTTGCCTAATCTGGTGTGGCGTTCGGGTCGTTCTGCCGCAGCTGTCAGGACTGCTGCTCTCAGCTGTCTGTTAGCTCTGCTACACGGGGCGACTTTCCCAGCAGAGCGAGTAATTATCATAGACATGAACTCTACAGCAGAACCAGTAAAGCTGATGTTTGTCATTTCTGCGCCAGTAGCGTCTTACATTTTTTGTACAAACAGATTAGTCCCAAACTAATGCCATTGTTCAAACCAGCGTTGCTGCATTGGACTGGACGTCCCGCTCAAATAATCAGAGCAATGTTTAGATTGTGCCCACAGAGACACAGCGTTACACTTTTAAGGGGAATCAACCTAGGAATGGCTTAATTACTGATGACACTGTCTATTAAGCTGTGAGGAGAGAAAGTATTTTAACGCTAACAAAATTACAAACATCAGCTTTAAATGACTCTGTGTCTGTTTTAACCCTGTCGTGCAGTGTAGCCATATGGCACATGGTTTTATGCCACATGACATTCATTCATCTGCATTGATAAGTTAATTCAATGTTGTTGTTCATTGGTCAACTTTTTTGCCATAGGTTTACAGAACATTTTGAAAATATTAATGTTGCCATATGGCAACACTGCCACAATGGGGTAAAATTGCAGTTTCCATATGGCAATTCGGTTATAAAAAGGTATTGCATTAATGCGTTTTCCCATTGGAAATTGTTATAGATAGGGACATATATTATAGTATTTCATTAATTCATTTATTTGTGAATTTTTACCATAATATAACTGCATTTATGCATAAATTATTTCTTCTTTTTGGACAAAAATGTACATGCCAATGTTTTATGGATTGGGCGAGAAGAGTGCACAGCGCTCACTTCTGGTTGACAGCAGTGAGGATATGCTAGGTTTTAGTGACAGTGAACATAATCAACAATATTTAAGAATGCATAATAATGATTTAAGTTTAAAGAAAATTTTCTAGAAAAACTTTGGACAGTTTTCCATTGTTGCAGTCCACGTGCAGTTTTCCATTGTGGTACGCAGTTGCCATATGGCAACATTTCCACACAAAAAAAATAATTCAAAAAGAGCTATTTTTTGTCCGAAAATAAAATGGGAAGGAATATTCCATCGTTACAACATAATGCGTACCAAACTGGATAAAACTGCATTTGTTGAGGGAGACTGAAAAGGAAAGTATATGGACATTACAGACTATAATGCATGCGTGATGTGTTTCAGGTTCTGTCAGTGGAATCCACTCTCAGTAGTCAGTTGATCTGTGCTCTGGAGGAAGACTCCAAACTGGCTCGTCTGTTGGCCTGTAGATCATTAAACTCACTGCTGAAACTCACAGCACAACAGCTCAACAGTGCCTCACTCAACAAGATCTATCCAGGTATACACCACTGATCTAACATACTGTGAAACAGTGAATATCACAAGTATCAGCAGCCATATCACCCTGCATGTGGTGAGGGTATAGGCGCACTATGGCTGCCGTCGCATCATCTAGGTGGATGCTGCACACTGGTGGTGGCAGAGGAGATTTCCCCTATACTATGTAAAGCGCTATATTAATGTTAGGATATTATTATTATTATTATAAACAAAGATTGATTGGTGATTGTGTGAATGAATAAATAGCAGTTTATAGCAAATATGTTATCAAAACAATGTAATGTTATATCACATGTATAGACAGGTAAGTGTGTATATGTGTAACTGGTGCATATATGTTCAAGTATTTACCAGTATCGAGCAGTATATACAGTGTGAGGCTTGGAGTGACACCAATCACACAGGCACAATAATATACAGTATCAATTATTTTAGATATTAGAGTGAAACCTACGATTGTATGTTGTAACAAATAAAATGTGAAAAGGGGGCAGAGTGTTTTTTATTATTTTGTTTTTTGTTTGTTTTTGCATTGCTTTGTTTTTAGTTTTTTGTGTTTTTTTGTTGTTGTTTGTTTAATTTGGTTATTGTTGTTTTAGTTTCAATTATTTAGTTTTTTATTATTAGTTTTTTGTGTGTTTTGTTTAATTTCATTTGTTTTGTCTTTGTTTTCATTTGTTTGCTTTTGTTTTCATTTGATTGTTTTTGTTTTCATTATTTTTTTGTTTGTTTGTTTTCATTTGTTTGTTTTTTGTTTTCATTTGTTGTGTTTTTGTTTTCATTTGTTTGTTTTTTGTTTTCATTTATTTGTTTTTGTTTTCATTTGTTTGTTTTTATTTTCATTTGTTTGTGTTTTTTCTTCATTTGTTTTTTGTTTTCATTTGTTTGTTTTTTGTTTTCATTTGTTGTGTTTTTTGTTTTCATTTGTTTGTTTTCATTTGTTGTGTTTTTGTTTTTGTTTGTTTGTTTGTTTTTGTTTTCATTTCGTTTTGTGTACTGTCTTACTAACCAGTCTGTTTCTTTGTTAATAAATGGATTACAGATTTCATTAATCCAGCCTGATAAAAATTAATATCTTTTAATAATCGTTGTTGTTATTTAAGATTTTCTGTGGCTGTGTGGCAGAAGTGTCTTTTAGGTTGTAGGTGCAGCAGTTTTATATTGTGTGTGTGTGTGTGTGTGTGTGTGTGTGTGTGTGTGTGTGTGTGTGTGTGTGTGTGTGTGTGTGTGTGTGTGTGTGAGCATGTATTTATCACTTTGTGGGGACCAAATGTCCCCATAAGGATAGTAAAATGTTTGACCTTGTGGGGACATTTTGTCGGTCCCCATGAGGAAAACAGCTTATAAATCATACTAAATGATGTTTTTTGAAAATGTAAAAATGCAGAATGTTTTCTGTGAGGTTTAGGTTTAGGGGTAGGGTTAGGTTTAGGGGAGAGAATATAAAGTTTGTACAGTATAAAAACCATTATGTCTATGGAAAGTCCCCATAAAACATGGAAACACTACATGTGTGTGTGTGTGTGTGTGTTTCAGAGCTACTGAAGCGTGTTGATGACAGCAGTGAAGAGGTCCGTGTTGAAGCCCTTAAGTCTCTGAGCACATGGTTTTCATCTCTTGGAAGAAACTATGACACTCAGTCATGCCGCTCACACCTGGAGTTCCTCTTCCAGCAGCTTCTGCTGTACATGGACGATCCCGACAGTAATGTGCAGGATTCAGTGCTCGGTAAAGCATAATAACGGCAACAGTTTATCATTTCTGTCAACTCATCATGTGTTTCCACTTTAATGGAATAGTTCACCAAGAAAATGAAAATTCTGTCATTAATTACTCATCCTCAGTTTAATAGATAACCTTCACTGTTGCTCTCAAATA
Source organism: Xyrauchen texanus (assembly GCF_025860055.1). NCBI lineage: Eukaryota > Metazoa > Chordata > Actinopteri > Cypriniformes > Catostomidae > Xyrauchen > Xyrauchen texanus. The sequence continues at coordinate 42,314,281 of NC_068287.1, forward strand.
AAGTTTTTACATCCATGTTCAATTTTCTTTTAAAATAGTGTGGCCATTGATGTCAAACGCCATTAGCTCTTGTGCATATGTAACTGAACACAGGCATGCAAATAGGCAGAATGGAGAATCAAATTAGACAGCTGCAGCAAAGGGGAAGATTTTCAGTGAATAACAGCTTTAACTGACATCTGTTCCTCACACAAACCTATTGTAGGGCTTCTGTAGACAGAGGAGCTGTACTTAGACATCCAAATAGCAAAATGTTCAAAATCTCAGACTAATGATCCTATAGTAGGAGGTTTAAGTCTTCATGTTAAGTTTGCCAGCTATAAACAATAATTTGCCTGCAAATTTAACCTGAAGAGGTGCACTGTCCTCTTTAATAATTCTCAAAGAGAAAAAAAGGGATCTTTATTAATTTTATAAATAAAAAAACGCAGTTCATGTATGAGTTCCAGTCTTTTTAATACAGACGTTAATGTAAACTTTATATAGTTTAGAGCTGCATGAAGATTCTTCAAAAATGTTAACCATTTTGTTTTACCATTTGGGCTTGGAACAACATGAGACTAAATAATGACAGAATTTTCAATTTCGGGCGAACTATTCCTTTAATCTTGACCTGGATCTTGACTTAGGAAGGTTATATTTGTGTTGACACTGTTGTAAGATAAATCTCTTCCTGCTGCAGAAGGAAGTGATTCAGATGTCTGTTAATGCTGTAGCACTCATCTACAGTCCACTTCACTGATCTCTCCGTTCTTCACATCAAAGAGCCTCATTTATCCTACAGTTTTACACTCTATCCATCACACACTCATCTGGTACTGGCCTGCTTCCAGTGGGGTCACAAGCTGTCAACACCTCCATAGTCATGTGTCAAAGTGTCGTAGCAATTTTCTGTTTGTGTACGAAGACACCTAATGGCAAAAAATGCTGATGTTTAAACAATTGTCTGTTTGTTCGAACTGTGATTGGGGGTGCCTAAAATACTCTTTGGATTGCACAAGACAAACTTTAAGAGATTGCACTCCAAAAAGAAACTTTCCGCTCTGTTTCTAATCTTCATTTTTCCCCCTCTTTTTAATCTCATCTTGTATTTCTTTATTTTTCATTCTGCTCTTAAACACATCTCATATTTCAAAGACACATCAGATGTGATTAATGTCCATTATAACGCCACACTTCCCATAATCCCTCATTCCATTGGTTAAGCTTGTAATAATAGCACTGTGCTTAAGTTACTGAGGAAATTCACCCATATCTCCACACAAAGAACACTTTGTTTCCTTGTGCACTTACAAACGTATAGAGCACAGGATAAAAGTAAATCCCCCACCAAACAAATCGGGATATCACCAAATCCACACAACAAAGACATGACCACTGAAAGAATACAGTTGAGCTTTTATGGGTTAGTTTTTTGTAGTTCCTAATGGTGACTGAAAGTGGGAGAGGTAAAACCATGGATGCTTTTGCGTTTTAGTAATGGACATCACAAAAGTGCAACTAAAGACCAATTCATTGTACTTTACCAAATGTCTGCCATAATGCTCTATTGTATATTATGAAACTGCAACACATTTCTACTATTACAAATGAGTGAGTTTTGATTTGATAACTAAATGTAAACAGCTCTTTTTTCTCTCTCTCTCACAGATGTTCTGAAAGTGGCCAGTGGAGTTGATGGCGATCTCTTAAAACAGCAAACAGAGGCCGTGAGAGAAAAACAGCGCAGCCCTGAGTACTGTGATAAACTCCTCCAACACATTCAGTCATTATGAGTCTCTAAACACACACTCACACACCGTGAGCAAGCTTAGACTGAATACTGCTGGTTTACTATGCTTATGCAGATGCAAACAGACAAATTTACAATGTATTTCTTCTGTTGTCTCATTGAGTTTTATATAATGAAGGAAAAAAAAAAATATATATATATATATATATATATATATATATATATATATATACAATTAAATTACATTAACACAAATTGGTTGTCTCTTTATGGTTACTTGGTTAATGCTGTTTTGAAATTTACGTTTTTATCCATTTCATGTCCAATATTTTTATGAAATAAACTTGTTTGAACATGTCAACCAAAAGTGTAGTTCATTGCTAATTGTTTTAATTTTTTGTTTTATTTTACATTTACATGTGTTTATATGGCAGATGCTTTTATACATACACACACACACACACACACACACACACACACACACACACACAAAAGGAAAATGCTTCTTATTTAAAGCTGATGTAACTTTTTCTGTGTTAAAATACTTTCTTCTATCCCAGCAGAGAATAAGAAGAATAAGCAATAAGAAAGCCATTCATAGGTTAAAGTTGCACTTTAATTTGTCATCTTGAACTTACACTGACACCTAGTGGTGTGGATGCAATCGTTTTCAGTTCCCAATGTCATTATAAAATAATCACGATTCACAGTCAGCTTTAATTAACTTAATTCATGAGTAAAGGGTCCAATAACAGGGCAGTTACTGAGATAAAGCGAGTAGTATTCAGCTGGTCATGTGATCAAAACATGGCTGCCTCCATGAGGGGACCCTCTCCATGTAGAATAAAACGTCTCGGGTTATGACTATAACCCTTGTTCCCTGAGAAGGGAACGAGACACTGCGTCGTTGAAAACGACTCTTTGGGGAACGCTCCTTAGCGTGCGCCTCTGAATTATGAATGAAACTATTCCAATCTTGATTGGTGTTAGCGTCATGGCGTAACATGTGACGGCATAACCGGATGCATAAAAGTGGCGCCGGTACACATACACATTAGCCTAGCGATGAAGCAAGCCGCTCTCAGGCCTTGAGGGCGTGGCAGGGCGACGCAGTGTCTCGTTCCCTTCTCAGGGAACAAGGGTTATAGTCATAACCGAGGCGTTCCCTTCCGAGGGAACTCGCACTGCGTCGTTGAAAGCGACTCTTTGGGGAACGAATGCCCACTAGGCCACGCACCGAAAAAAGGCCTGCCCTAGGGTGAAACTGAACTCAGGCACTCAGCTAGGGCGAGAGCACACGTCGCCAGGCGTACTAGGGAGGTGCAGACTGTAAAACCTGATGAAAGTGTGCGGGGTAGCCCAACCGGCTGCCTCACAGATCTCCTGGAGGGTACTCCCGATAAGAGAGCCCTAGAGGACGCCATGCCTCTAGTTGAATGAGCCCTCACGGCCAAAGGTGAAGGCAAATTACGCACCTTGTAGGCCGAGATAATAGCCTGAACAATCCAATTACTAATGGTTTGTTTCGAGGCAGGGAGCCCCTTCTTAGGTGACCCAAAACACACTAACAGTTGGTCCGACCTCCTCCAAGAAGAGGACCTCTCGAGGTTAAACACTCAAATATCTGACAGGGCAGAGCAAATGGAGCCTCTCTTCTTCTGCCGACACATGAGGTGGAGGATAAAAAGCCTGCAGGACCGTGAGACCGTGCCGTGTTAGAGCGGCACCTTAGGCACATAGCCAGGTCTCGGGTGTAAAATGGCTTTAACTCCGCCAGGGGCAAACTCCAAGCAAGCTGGCGTCACTGCCAGGGCTTGAAGATCACCCACCCTCTTTAGAGAGGTAATAGCTAAGAGAAAAGCCATCTTGAACGTCAGGTCCTTGGGCGAAGCCGACTGAAGGGGTTCGAAGGGGGCCAGGGATAACCCTTCGAGAACCACCGCCAGGTCCCAGGCAGGAACCCTGGACCTGGTTGTCGGTCTCATCCTCCATGTACCATGGAGAAAGCGAATGACCAGCTGGTGCCTCCCCAGAGGCCCATCACTCAGTGGTGCATGGAGCGCCGAAATGGTAGCCACGTACACCTTAAGTGTGGAAGGGGAGAGACCCGCAGAGAAGCGATCTTGAAGAAACTCCAGAACTGAAGCCACCGGGCAGTTAACTGGATCTAATTCATGTTCTCTACACCAAGTGGAGAACACATTCCACTTGAGGCCATATAATCTCCTAGTAGGCGGAGCCCTAGAGCCAAGTATGGTTTCAACCACCCCGCTGATAGACCAGCATTTAGGTACTGAACCCCTCAGGGGCCAGACCCACAGTTTCCACAGCTCTGGGCGAGGGTGGAAGACTGTGCCCCCGCCTGAGACAACAGATCCCTCCTCAGAGGAATCTGCCATGGCGGAGCTATCAGGAGTGAAATTATGTCTGAGAACCATACTCGGGCCGGCCACATGGGGGCAACCAGAAGTAGACTGATGCCCTCTTGGCGGACCCTTTCCAGGACTCCGGGAGCAGAGCGATCGGGGAAATGCGTACAGGCGAAGCCTCGGCCAAGCCTGTACCATGGCGTCCAACCCCAGTGGGGCTGGATGTGAGAGGGAGAACCAAAGTGGACAGTGGGGCGTCTCTCGAGGCGCGAATAGATCCACTTCTGATGGTCCAAATTTGTCCCATATCAACTTCACCACCTCTGGATGAAGTCTCCATTCCCCGGGCCTCAGCCCCTGCCTCGACAGGATGTCTGCTCCCTGATTCTGAACCCCGGAATATACATGCTCTGATAGACAGTATTTTCCCTTGGGACCAAAGAATTATCTGATGCGCCAGTCTGCACAGAGGCGCGATCTGAGTCCTCCTTGTCGGTTCAGATAAGCTACCACTGATGTATTGTCCGAGCGTACTAGGACATGGTAACCTTTGATGTCTGGAAGGAAGCTCCTCAGAGCCCTGAACACAGCCAACATCTCTAGACAGTTTATGTGCCAAGAATGATGATGGTCCTGCCACAGACCCCTGGCAAAAGCGGCCGTCCATGACCGCGCCCCAGCCAGTGAGGGAGGCGTCTGTCGAAGCGGTTTTCGGCGACATGGCGCTCCCAACACTGGCCCTAGGGACAGGAACCAAGGTTTCTTCCACATTAGCAGAGAACGAAGGCATCTGCGCGTTACTCTGATTATACAAAATGGATTCCCCTTGGGGAAAACACCTTGGCTTTCAGCCACCACTGGAGGGGCCTCATGTGCAGAAGGCCCAAAGGTATCAAGTTGGATGCCGCTGCCATGAGGCCCAGCAGTCTTTGAAACTGCTTTACAGTGATGGCCTGGCCTAGTTTTAACCCGGACACCATCGCCAGAACGGACTCGATACGTGCAGGAGACATGCGTGCCTGCATCAGTAACCGAGTCCCACACAACTACCAGAAGCGTTGTGCACTGGGATGGTTGTAACACACTCTTTTGTGTTGAGTCTCAATGCCAAACTTCGAATATGGCCAAGGGCGACATCTCGATGCCGAACCGCCATTTCTCGAGACTGGGCCAGAATGAGCCAGTCATCGATAAAATTCAGTATCGCGGATGCCCTGAAGTCTCAGAGGAGCAGGAGCTGCATCCATACATTTGGTGAATGTGCGGGGAGAGAGTGCTAGGCGAGCGGAAGAACCCGATATTGGTAAGCTTAGCCCCGAAGCGAACCTCAGGAACCTCCTGTGACATGGAAGGATGGGTACATGAAAATAGAGCGTCTTTTAGATCTATCGTGACAAACCAGTCCTCGGATCTGATCTGACTCACGATGACAGGAATGGTAAGCATTTTGAACCTGAACCTCCTCAAAGGCCGGTTCAAAACTCTGAGATCTAAAATCGGCCTCAACCCCCCATCCTTTTTTTTTTTTTTTTTATATGCAGGACCCATGCAGATATGTTGGGAAGATGATTCCATGCCTCTACAAAATCTACTACGGGAACCAGCCTCTCGAGGCTGGTCTCGGGTGTTTTTCGAGCACTGTTCTCGACTTCCTGAAGCGAGATACCGGCAGGATTTAGTCGATACAGTCCTTGTGACCACAATTGATGTGTGTTTTTTATTTTTTGACGCGAACGGCACGGTGTGCGTTCAGCTGGAAATTGATGTGGCCCGAAGCGTCAGAGACGGCGGGAACCGACACCGATTTCCTGAGAACTCCGCGCTGCGAGAGCAACCTCGGTTGCTCTGCAGCGGGGAGAACAGCCCTCCGAGGTTCTACCACCTCGGTAGGACCTCTTTCCGAAGCTTCCACTAAGGGAACCAGCCTCTCGAGGCTGGTCTCGGGTGTTTTTCAAGCACTGTTCTCGACTTCCTGAAGCGAAAGACCGGCAGGATTTAGTCGATACGGTTTCTGTGACCACCATTGATGCTTGTTTTTTTTTTTTTGTTTTTTTTTTTACACGAACGGCACGGTGTGCGTTCAGCTGGAAATTGATGTGGCCCGAAGCGTCAGAGACGGCGGGAACCGACACCGATTTCCTGAGGACTCCGCTGCGAGAGCAACCTCGGTTGCTCTGCAGCGGGGACAGCCCTCCGAGGTTCTACCACCTCGGTAGGACCTCTTTCCGAAGCTTCCACTAAGGGAACCAGCCTCTCGAGGCTGGTCTTGGGTGTTTTTCAAGCACTGTTCTCGACTTCCTGAAGCGAAAGACCGGCAGGATTTAGTCGATACGGTTTCTGTGACCACCATTGATGCTTGTTTTTTATTTTTTGACCACGAGCGGCACGGTGTGCGTTCAGCTGGAAATTGATGTGGCCCGAAGCGTCAGAGGCGGCGGGAACCGACACCGATTTCCTGAGGACTCCGCCGCGAGAGCAACCTCGGTTGCTCTGCAGCGGGGGACAGCCCTCCGAGGTTCTACCACCTCGGTAGGACCTCTTTCCTGAAGCTTCAACTAAGGGAACCAGCCTCTCGAGGCTGGTCTCGGGTGTTTTTCGAGCAGTGTTCCCGACTTCCTGAAGCGGGAAACCGGCAGGATTTAGTCGATCACGGTTCTTGTGACCACAATTGATGCTTGTTGTTTTTATTTTATTTTTATATATTTTTTTATTTTTTGACACGAACGTTCAGCTGTGCGTTCGCTGGAAATTGATGTGGCCCGAGCGTCAGAGACGGCGGGAAACCAACACCGATTGTGTGCGGCCATGTAAGCCCTACTTATTAAAGCAGATGTATCTCTGCAGGGCTTACTAGGCAGCGCCGGGGTTTCAGCCCATATACCGTGCCCCCAAAACATCGTCTGTAATCAAACACTGGGGCTGGAGATACGGGACGAATGCGGTTTACCCCGATCTCGTTTTAGATATCTTTGTGGAGATCGGAGAAAAACGGCAAACCCGGCGCTGAGTTTGTGATCTGTGCCGCAGGAAACGCACGTCTAATTTTCAACTTGCGTTCCCTGCTCATTTTGTGGCCAGCTGATATTCAGTCTGGCCACGGCACGCGTCACAACCTCAATCAGCTCCTCATAAGCTTGGCCAAAAACTGGCGTGCTTGGCTCACGGTCGTCCACATCGATGCTGAGCATATCCACTTCCTCGGAAGCAGTGAGCTCAAGCAAGGGGACCTGATCATGGGCAGAAGAAGCCGCGACGCGGGCTTCTGCACCACTCACAGTAGGCTCGGGATCCTCAAACGAAGAATGAGAACGTGCCGCAGCAGTCTCATTCTCATCTGCAAAATCCGCTGCGAACCCCGCGATTTCAATCGCCGCGCTGCCTCAACAGACGCGGGACCAAAACCGTGGGGAACGCGAGCCTGACCGTGCTCATCGAAGCACGCCAACCAGGAGCGCAGCACTCTCATGGGTAGTGCTTCACAACTTTCACAGGCAGATCCCTCGAGAGCTGCCTGTGCGTGCTATGCTCCCAAACAGTTCACACATAAAGCGTGCGTGTCCCTACCCGTAATGAAACGAGGGCAGGGGTGCACGCACTTCTTGAACTGTTCGGTGGCCATAATATTTTTAAATCAGACAAACAACACCAAATAAGACAAACAATTTCAACATAGAGCGCTTGCTGAAGAGCGAAAGCTAATGTGTATGTGTACCGGCGTCACTTTTATGCATCCGGTTATGCCGTCACATGTTACGTCATGACGCAACACCAATCAAGATTGGAATAGTTTCATTCATAATTCAGAGGCGCACGCTAAGGAGCGTTCCCCAAAGAGTCGTTTTCAACGACGCAGTGCGAGTTCCCTCGGAAGGGAACAGATTTTATAAGGTTACTGATATGACTGGAGTCTTCATCTGTGATTGCTCATGCTAGTTATACTTTGTAGAAAAGGTCAAGCCACATCGGTTCTCATTACAAAAATGCACTGCACATATTCAGTTGTCATTCAAAAACAACCACTTTTGGAGTATTTTTAAAAATGGTATGATAACAGATTTATAGGGTGAATTCAAATGGAAAGTGATTCTACCAGAGACTATTTAGCTGAGATGGGCTACTTATTAAATTAATGGGACAAATAGGAATGCACAATGGTCAAAGGATATAGAAAGAAAGTCCCGCCTCACAGGGGGAGGGGGGGGTTGTCAGATTTTACTGCAGATTTGAAATATGTTCTTTGATCGTAATCTTAACCAACCGTTTTTGAGATATCGGTGTTCCCCTAGTGAAGTAGATATGAGCTGCACTGTCATGAATTGAAATAGCCTCCTGGGACACCACGTCAGGGTTCGGGTGTGGAGCAGTGACATGCTTCAGGTCAGGCTTTACTCTCTTGTCTCTTTTGTGTAGGTATATTTTGTTGCTTTTCATTCAGTCAATAATACACTCTCAACATAAACATAAATTCCTTCAGAAGACTCGCCAGAGACCCTTTTGAAACGCTTGGCTGCGAATGGCCACAAAGTAAGCAAAACAAAATTGTAATGGGTAAGACCTCAAGTTACATTCCTGGTCCATGTGATCACAGCTGAGGGTAAGTCCCTCTCGCCCAAAATCATTTTGGCCATACAAAACATACCACGGCCTATCACGAAGAACCAAGTGATGAGTGTGAACAGGTTTGATTGGAGCAATGGAGGAGTCAGGAGACAACAAGGCAGGTTCAAGGTCAGACCTTTAATTAATGGTGAAACAATGAATCGACGGTAACCGTCGATAACCATTCAATAGTATTTATGTGAGCACTCTAGCTGGGACACTCTCTCTCTCCCGACACTTGGCGTCCCTTTAAATGTCTCTCTCCATAGCACTACAACAAGACACAGGTGTTAGAGATAATTACATACCAGGTGACAAGCCTTGCCGGTCTCTCTCTCTCCCGCAGACCGACACACGACCACACCCCCCATGCCACAATGAGCTTTCAGGTATGACGTCATATTGTAGGCAGTGGATACTGAAATGCACGAGCAGATGCTGCAGCAAAGAAAACTGCTCAACAAAAAGTTCAAAACAACAGTTTTGTTTCTTGTTTTTGTTCCGCCAACTGGCACACACACACCAAATGTAGATTTAATTGATTTAAAGAGCAGAGCCACCGTAGAGGAAAAGCTGCCTGGAACTACACTGATTGTTCAAAGCGAGACAGTATTTGGGTCGGTCCAAACGGTAAACCAAGCCTGCCACATCATTAATTTCCACATTATGCCAAACTGACACACGGTGTAAACCATGTGTCAAAAGGAGGGATGTTGAGTGAAATAAACACTGTAGGTACTGGTTCACAAAGGGGATTTCCATTTATGCCCCAAATGCCCCTAATGTAGGAAGAGGGCAACAGATGCCTATGAGTGCACATCCGCCACCTGAAAAGCCATTTGACCACCTTCAAATGGACTTTATTGAACAGAGTCTGCAAGAAGGCAGAATATATTGACTTGTGATTGTAGACATGTTCTCCAAGTGGGTGGAAGCATACCCCACTACAAAAAGGCAGATACGAGTGCAGTGGCACAAATCCTAACATGAGAAATAATGCCAGGAAGGGGCATTCCAGGGAAAATTAGCAGTGATAATCGAACCCACTTTGTGAATCAAGCCCTACGTCAGTATTTGGGAATTGATATGACAACACACTGGGCCTACCACCTTAAGAGTGGAAGACCAGTGGAAAGAGAAAATAGAAGGTGTGGCAGGGCGGAGGGCGGGGCCGGGTCGTGATCCTACACACAAGCCAGTTCTCGCCTCCTCCTTTCCATTGATCCCTTTACAGCAGGCTAAAAAACTAATTGATCAAATGTTTGGTTGAAACTGGACTAAATTGTGTTCAGGAATTACCATTGGTGTTAATGCAGATGTGGGCAAGTCTCAGGAAACTAAATGGTTTGAGCCCATTTAAAATTTTGTGTGGCAGGCCCCTTAACACGGGAATTGGACCACAAAAAAGGCAGTTGCCTGATACTGACCAGTGTGAGGATGAAATGTTCCGTTATTGTGCAAACCTCTATGCTGTGCTTTGTGATATTTATAGACAGGGGAAGGCAGCGCTCCCTAGAGAGGCGAAAGGGAAATTGCATGATCTGGAGACTGGGTGTTGGTAAAGGATTACAGGCGAATGAATTGGAATTCGCCAGGGTGGTTGAAACCGTTCCAAGTTCTGCTGACAACTGTGAAGGTCACTGAGAGCCACGTGGATACATGCAAGCCATTGCAAAAGGATTCCAGAATTAGAGGACAGCCCATCGAATGGTGTGCGTCAACCCTTGGCTAGCGACCAAAGGGGATCCCTTCACCACTCTGTGGCATAGTCTGGGAAGAAGGGGGTATGTACTTTCAGTGGCACGAATCCTGGCCCCAGTGAAGAAACCAACAACGTCCTGAGCATAGGAAGAGCCCTCAGCAGAAGCAGCGAGGCAAGATGACGTGCCTCAAGCACCAGAAGGGTGACCTGAGGACAATCATGGGAGTCCTGACAGTAACTACATTGACCCTTATCATGGCAACAGGCATTAATGATTACACTGGCCTCCAGTTCAGGGACAAACAAGAATTAGCACTGCTGGCAGATGGACTGAGTAAAACCCTCTTTTGGCAGTGGATGAACTATACAGCACATAGCTTGACAAAAAAAGACTGTTTGATGAGCCATCAAACAGCAATTACATGCAACCTCATTAATGACAATGCAAAACAGGTTGATTTTAGAGACCATGCGAGCACCTGATGAAGCGGTCTGTGCAGTAATTGGTGACCAGTGATGCACGTACATACCCAACACTGGGTCTGACGGAAAGTTGACAAAAGCATTGGAAATGCTAAAAGAACTACGGGATGAACACGTGCGAAACACTGACCCTGGGCCAGATCCAGCCAATTGGCTGTCCTGGCTATTCTCATCAGATTGAAAGGCAACATTGATAAGATTAGGGACACTGCTTGCTGTTGTGATAATGATGTTGTATCATACCCTTGCTGCAGAATATGGTAAAAAGATTGACTGCCTCTTTTGTAGGCCAATATACAAAGATATCTGATTATGATCCGTATGATCTTGAAAAGCAGCCTGATTTGAATCCAATTCCATATTGTGTACCAGCATTCAATGATAATACTGAATCTGAAGATGAAATATGAATAATGAGTGTTCTTTTAAAAAGCATGCTATTGGGGACCTGGGTAGCTCAGCGAGTAAAGACGCAGACAACCACCCCTGGAGTTCACGAGTTCGAATCCAAGGGGTGCTGAGTGACTCCAACCAGGTCTCCTGAGCAACCAAATTGGCCCAGTTGCAACAGTACAGTATTACAGTACACATATATATATGCATGTTTATTAATAATCATATAAGAATTAAGAAAACTTTTACTCTCATACCACGTATTTTGTTTCTATGCCTCAAACTCCCCAACCCTGCACCTGTGGAGACAAGAGTGGCCTTGCACTACACACACATCCTTGTGCTTATCTAACAAGTAACTCAAATGGACAGTGTTGAGGATGTTCCACATTCTTCTTTTGTTTTTGGCGACTCACATTATTTGTACATATCGCCACCTACATGGCAGCGAGGAGAATTTATAATATCAAAAGACTTAAATATTGATCTGTTTTTCACCCACACCGCTCATATCGATTCTGAGTCTTATGGATTACTCTAATGCATTCACTAGCATTGTATAGACATACAAAGCTGAACATTTATTTTTGTGTTCAGCAGAAGAAAGAAATAAAAATGGCATGAGGGTAAATGATGAGAATTTTAATTAAGCATTTGATACAATGTATTTATTATGTACAGTACATATGTGTTTTTGCATTGTACTTCAATTTAAAGTACTTGCCTTTAATTATATCTGTAGTTAAACTGTTAACCCTAAACCTACCCGTACCTCAACCTCATTAGCAACAAATGTGAAGTTTGCAGAACAACATGAAGTTACACAATAAATATATTGTACTATATGTCATTTATTGTTAGTACATAGTAGTTAAAGACACCTAATATAAAGTGGGTGTACAGATATATATCTTTGCATATATCTAAACATAAATTATAAGTGTTCCTGAAGCTCATCTGGTAGAGCATGGTGCTAACAATGGCAGGGTCATGGGTTTGATTCCCAGGGAATACACAAACTGATTAAAAACTGATTAAGTTGCTTTAAATACAAGCATCTACCAAATGCATAAAGGTAAATGTTACATATGATGTTGTAAAATATGATACTAAGAGTACAACTTATTCATCTGATAATCTGATCATTTGAAGCCTCTAAAAGGATATTGTCAGTATTTCATGATTATGATTCTATAACATGGCAAGCAGGTAAACTATCTTTATTCAGTGTTGTCTTATGAACTTCACAATGTTTAAATTAGCGACTAGGCAAAGAATATAGTTTAGCTTCAGGTCGGCTCTGTCGTGGAAGCACGTTCAGTTCATGACTGTGTCTGTCCAGAGTAATAGATCTGAGGTTATCCCAGGGAATTCTGTTTCTTCAGTCTCTCAGAATGCTGAACTCTATCTGCTGGGGTCTTTTTATAACTCCTGGAACACACATGGAAAGAAACACCTTCTTAATGGTCTGTCACATACTGAACTTCAAATATTTTCAATGTTATCAAAAGTTGTTGATGATTTGCTTTATGCAACGTGTTTAATTGATTTAATGTAGCAGCATATTTAATGTACTGACCCGCGTCGCGGTAGCTGCTGGACTGAAACTGGAGCGTTCTGGCCCTGACTGGGCTGCAGGATCCTTCAACACCAGACACAAGAACACTTACTGTGTACAACTATAAAACCCACTGTGCAGTGTACTGTACATGCTGTAGAAATGCGAGGCATTAAAGAGTCTCTTGTGTTGAGTGTTTGTATACAACTGTTCACCTTTTTGTAGGAGGACTCTTGTTCTTCTGAGATCTCCTGGTCTGACCTGGAGATTCACCTAGTCTACTGAGATACAAAAACATTGAGGAGCAGATCAGCGGATTAGTAGTTCATTTATTAATTTGTATATTCATTCATTTGTTTGTTTGTTCATTCGTTTGATCATTAATTCATTCTTTTGTTTGTTTATTAATTTGTTTGTTCATTCGTTCATTCATTCATTTGGTCATTTATTCATTTATTTGTTGGTTCATTCATTCACTCATATGTTCATTCATCCGTTTGCTTGTTCAATCTTTATTTTCATTCATTCGTTAATTTGTTTGTTCATTCATTTCTTTGTTCATTTGTTTTTCATTCGCTTGTTTTTCATTTGTTTGTTAATTATTTCATGAGTTTGTTTGTTCATTCACAAGTTTGTTGGTTCGTTTATTTATTTGTTTGTTGGTTCATTCATTCATGTTTTTATTATTTCTTTCATTCTTTCATTTGTACATTTATTCTTTCATTCATTCATATGTTCATTCATTTGTTTGCTCATTGATTCGTTTGTTTGCTCATTGATTTGTTTGTTGGCTCATTGATTCGTTTGTTTGTTCGTTCATTCATTCATTCATATGTTCATTCGTTTGTTCAATCATTATTTTCATTCATTCGTTTGTTTGTACATTCATTCCTTTGTTCATTTGTTTTTTAATTTGCTCGTTTTTTCATTTGTTTGTTTATTCATGAATTTTTTGTTCATTCACATGTTTGTTTGTACGTTCAATTATTTCTTTCATTTGTACATATATTCATTTGTATGTTCAATCATTCATTTGTTTTTTTATTTGTTCATTTGTTTGGTCATTTATTCGTTTGTTTGTTCGTTAGTTCATTCATTCACATGTTTCTCTGTTCGTTCATTCATCCATTCATTCATTTGTTCGTTCATTCTTTGTTAATTTCTTTTATTCATGAGTTTGTTTGTTCATTCATGAGTGTATTGGTAGGTTTATTTATTTGTTTGTTGATTCAATCATTCATGTTTTTATTATTTCTTTCATTTGTACATTTATTCATTTGTTTGTTCGTTCATTCATTCTTTCTTTCATTCATTAATTTGTTTGTTTGTTCGTTCATTCATTTTTTGTTCATTAATTCATTAATTTGTTTGTTTTTATTTGTTCATTCATTTGTATGGTCATTTATTTATTTGTTTGTTCATTCATTCACATATTTATCAGTTTGTTCATTCATTCGTTCATTCATTCTTTTGTTTGTTCAATCATTATTTTCATTCATTCATTTGTTCGTTCATCCTTTGTTAATTTCTTTCATTAATTTGTTTGTACATTCATTCCTTTGTTCATTTGTTTTTTCATTTGCTCGTTTTTTCATTTGTTTGTTCATTCATTCATGAGTTTGTTTGTTTGTTCATTCACAAGTTTGTTGATTCGTTCCTTTATTTGTTGGTTCAATCATTCATGTTTTATTATTTCTTAAATTTTTTTGTTCGATCATTCATTCATTTATTTGTTTGAAAGTTAATTCCTTCATTTGTTCGATTGCTCATTCATTCATTTGTTCGTTTGTTCATTCCTTCATTTGTTCATTTGTTCATTCATTCATTTATGTCTTAAAATGTCCCCACTCACCTCTGTTTCTTTCTATCAAGAGATTTCTGGGTGGCAGCAGACAAAATCATCTTGTCCTTCGTGCTTTTAGCCTTTTCCTGTATGTCACAAAATGTGTTTTGTTTACAATTAAACAAACAATGGATAGAAACAGCATTGGACAATAGTGTCAAACTGCTATATATGAGCAACTAAAATGTGTAGAAAAAAAATATTTCTACACATTTATTTTAGAAACAAATAGGTAGGAAAAAATATAAATGGAGACAGAGATTTAGACAGATGGAACATTTGGAACTCCTCCACATTTTAAGAGCTTTATGCATATAGTGTATATAGACAGCTGTTCTGATCATTACCATCTCTCTGAGTTTTCTCTCGGTGCGAAGATCTCGGTCTTGTTGTAATAGAGACAAACGCTCCTCAAGTGTCATTGTAAAGAACACATCGTGAATGTCAAACAAAGCTGCACGTAACTGGAAGAGAAAAAGAACATTTTAGTCCATAAATAACAGTTGCAATGTTTATTTTTAGCACTACCATAAATATCTGACCTGAGCTCTGACTCGCTCTTGCAGAGAAAGATCTTGCTCTGATAAGGGCTCATTTCTCTGAGGAGCTTCATTTCTGAATGAGCGAATAAACTCTTGAGTGTCCTGATGAGAGGTACATAGAGGTTAGTCAAACACAGATTGGCTTTTTTAACATGCATGTGATGTGACCACACTATTGCATGTTCTCACTTGTACAGTTTGACACAGGTGTTTGATTTTGTCAGTTTTGAGCAGTCTTCTGGTCAGGAAACCCTTCACGATGGCACTGAGGCGACACAGCGCCCTCTGCTGCTTTGCTGTTATAACCTAAAGAAAAGCACATTTATAGTCAAGCCACTGCGACCTATTTATAAACTAAAAGAGCACAATAAAATTGAGTTTATAGAATAATTTCTGTATATTGGTACCTGTACAACTGAGTAAACTTTACTGACATTTACAGTACACAACATGGGCTAATTTACATGTGCATTAAAATGTAACACTACCTGGCTCAGCCTGTTTCTAGAACTCTTTTCTGTGCTGTGATTTAGTCCTCTTATGTAAATGGGAGCCTGTATTGAGGGTGAGGGCACATCCAAACTCATAGATGCAAAACCTAAAGAGAAGGGAAAGGGAAGGGGAAATCATGAGATTAATCTTAATAATTTTATTCTATTTACAGCCATAGTTTAAACCATAAAATGGGGTTCCTTGCATTGATATCATCATCATATTTGGAGATCCTTAGCATGGAAATGTTTGAAAGCCCCTTTTATATAAAATGGTGTATAATATATAATATACTGTTTATATATATATATATATATATATATATATATATATATATATATATATATACAGTATATACACTGTATATACTGTATATAAATATATATAAACAGTATATACAGTGTATATACCTACATATGAAGTCATATGGAGGCATGGGTGAATAACAGCAACTTTAACTATATGTTTAGTGTTATATTTAATGTATATTCATCCATAAAGTGGCAAAATGTCCACAAATGAATCTAAAGGCATTAATCTCATGTTGAGACAACAAATGTGCATATTGTTTTCTAAATTGTATGGTAAGTGATTGGAGGTCATACCAATGGCAGGCACAGAGTGCCTTGGTGATCTGTCTCCAGGGCTAATAGGGCACATGGGGCTGAGTATCGGGTAACGCTCACCAGCTGCCCTTAATTCACACTCGTCGTCGCCCGCTCCAGGGCTCAGACCACCCTGACCCCCGTTCCATCTCCAAACCCTCTCCTCCAACTCCTGAGTGAGAAACAGGTAAAGAAACAGTGAAGGTTAGAGCTGAAGTGTGTAATTCCTGCGGTGCCAACGAAAAGAATTGCCAAAATAAACATTGTTTCTAAACAAATTTTAAACCAGCCATTCAAATGCACCCCGTCTGCCATCGATCAAACAAGCAGAATGTCCCGCCCAAATGCACGCCATCGGTTGAGTCAATGCTGATGTGTCGGGCAGGATGGATTGCTCATCACAAGCCTGGATTTTTTATAGCGCCACCTCAAAAGTCATTATTTTAAATACCAATTTTTAATGTAATTATACGAATACCGGTACTGACCTGAGTGAGGTGCAGTTGTTCTCTCTCTTGCTCTGGCACAAAACACGGCATCCGAAAAGCATAGTCTTTCTCCAGAGACCTGTGTGTTTCTTCTAAAGCATGGACTTGCCATTGCATCTCATCTAAGGGGTAGACATGAACAGTTGAGAGGAAACTTTCTTCTCAAAGAAACCCCAAAATTGATAATTATAGTGGTGGTGTAGAAGTTCAGGCCTGGTGTTCGGAAGGTTGTTGGCTCTGGTCCCTCAAGAAAAAACACCATTGTTCCCTTGAACAAAGCACTTTAACTCACGGTACACTTAGTAACCTACATGTTGTTGTTTTGGATGAAAGTGTCTGCTAATTGACTACTTGCTTATTTCTAATTCTTTAACTGCCACTTCCAACATTCCTGGTCTTATTACATTAAATAATTCTTCATTTAGCAGATACTTTTGGGACAATTTCCCTTTACACAAGGGCTCAGTGATGATAGGATGTGAATTGGCTCCTTCTGGGGTTTGAACCTACAACTTTTGGGTTACCAGCAGTACAGATCTTTAACCACTAAGTCACACCACCTCATTTGCTTTCTCCACTCACTCCTAATAATAAAGGTTTTACAATGGTTTTTGAGCACCATTAGGTCCAGCAAAGCACCCTCTATGCAATGGTTCATTGTATTATAGGTTAACTTTCTTTTGAGTTCACAAAACTGAAACCTTTTAAGTTACCCGAAGCCTTTTATGGTTTTGAGTTTAGTTTAATTGTGCATTTTTTGATGTATGGCTTACACTGACATCTGGTGGCTCAGTGGTTGAGGCTCTGGGTTACTGACCAGAAGGTTGGGGTTCAAGCCCCAGCACCACCAAGATGCCACTGTTGGGCCCTTGAGCAAGGCCCTTCACCCTATTGGCTCCAGGGGTGCTGTATCATGGCTGGCCCTTCACTCTGACCCCAGCTTAGCTGAGATATGTGAAAACATTTCAGTGTATATATGCAAAAATGTATGTATAATGTGTGACCAAAATAAAAAGGCTTCTATTCTTAAAGTTTTGTTTAGGGGCAAATAGTTTTATGGAATTAAGTTCTATTATGGTAAATAGTGGAGCTTGAGTTTAGGTTGAGGACAGGTACAGGTAAGAATGTTCTGTATTTGTTTACTCATTGAGCCATCACTATGCTAAGCAAATTGGGCTTTTCCACTGCAAGGTACAGCTCGACTCGACTTGGCACTTTTCCACTGCAAGTTACGGTTCGACTTGACTCTGCACGCTTTTGGGGGTTTTCCATTGTGGATAGTACCTGGTACCTGATTTTTAGTACTGGATTTGCGACACGGGACATCAACCCGTTAGTTTTAAAGTAAAAAGTGCACAAAACCACGCCATGGTCAATAAACGAGGTGCAGACGTTCCACTCGTTAGCGACGAAGGAAACTGAAAAGTCTTTCACGAAGTGTCTCAGCTGTTGGCCGCACACGGCTACCACCGGATCTACGAACAGTGTGGCGAAAAGTTACAAAAAATGTAAAGTGACCACAGAACCATCAAGGACCACAACAGCCAGAGTGGTTCAAACAGAAGAAAGTGGAAGTGGTTCGACCAAATGGACTCTATCTAGACCGATGAGCTATGGGAGGGAGAGAGCCCTGGACTGGTGCTGATTGATGATGGAGGATGGTACGTTTTGTTACCATTCACTTTATTTAGTTGACCAGCAACTGGAAAGCTTCTAAAACAACCAGGCCAATTTAACTGTTACACGTGTGTAAAATCACCATGCAACAACGGCTTTATGCAGCACAATGAGCTAGTAGCTAACAGCTAGCGGTTGTGTTATTGTTTAGTGTCACGTTTAAGATGATGTCACGGCAGTAGAGGCGGCGCAACTATGCCTATAATCCCACCCACATTGAGGCGACACTAAACTGCAGTGGAAAAGCAAACAGAGTCAAGTCGAACCGTAACTTGCAGTGGAAAAGTGCCAAAAGAATAGTCTAAACTGCATGCATAAGGCATGATAGCATTCACTGTACCAGCTAGTTTACAATGGTAAGGGATCAGACAAGGTTAATTAAAACTAAACAACTAAAGTAAAAAAACTACACTGTAACTAAAGCTGAAAGATAAGGACGGAAAGCCACACAAGTACAATTTTGATGTCATGATATTATATCGTAGGTTTTTCAAATTGAATGAAAAAATTGAGGAAATGAAAAAGGTTTTCAAATGACATCAGACTGTAAATGCATCCATCTGTCCTGTTTTATTCTTACCTGTTCTCCTTTCCTTTAATGCTGTACTAATAACTTTATTTCCCTCTATTTCAAATGGTAGTTTGGCATGAGAAGGAGACTCTGGGCTGATACCAGATCCTATAAACGCTGATACAGGACTCTCTGGTGTGAACGTCTTGTTCATTGGCGATGGAGGAGAGAGTCGAGTCGGTGTTCTCGCAGTGACCCCAGCCATAAACCGAGGCATTCTCTCCTGGCTCCTGTCTATGAGCGGATTCTGATGACGTGAAGACAAATGGCTATCCAATGTGTGACATCTCCTCCGGAACAGCGGGCTTGTGAGTTCAGGGTCCACTGGAGATGTTTCTAATCTTCCGATGGGATCATTCACCATGTTGAACCTGGACTGGCCATCACATCGATTCATACTCACACTTTCCATTCCAAGCAGCCTTCTCTCATGACTTGATGTTAAAGAATCTTGTGTTGCAATGGATTTGACTTCCTGTGGCAGAACATTGGCAGTCGTTTTTGATTGATTAGTGTTGTCAGGGTAAGAAAAGAAAATGTTGCCAACTGATATTGGACGGGGGCGCCCACGATGGGGTCTGGCACTTATAATGCCATTAGGATTGGTTTCTGGGCTAATCAAATTACTGGGTGATGTATATTCTGGTGGAGAACAGCATGGTATGTAACTGGGTAAACCAGAGGCAGTCCCATTCAAAGAACCAGCATTTTCTTTATCTGATAGACTTTCTGAGAGTATCCCCTTTGGATCCACCACCTTGCTGCTGTCGACCTTTGACCCCTGTCGACCATGTTCTTTTTCTATAAATTCACGTGACTTCTTCAGTAGATTCTGTAGACTTACTCCTGTTTTAATCTCCTCTTGTATTTGTTTTTCCTCTACAGCTTTTCCTTGAAAAACCCCAGGGAATTCAGCTGATGGAGTTACTGGTTGTTTACTGGCCAAAATGAATGGCTCTGTGCCCCCACCAGGTGTAAGTTTTAAGTTGTCAGGCATTGTAAAGCCATTCTGGTGTTCTGTTTTTGGGAAAGGAGACTCATGTTGTGATGAAGGATTGGGGACTTCCAATATTTTTGGTGCCTACATTGAAAAAAGAATATGCAAGTAAATTCGTGGCATTGTTGTTCACTCCAAATAGCTCTTTGTCTGAACTTGATCCAATCGTGGACAAGTGGTTTTAACTTGAAATTACTACGTAATCTCAACACAAACCATTTGTGTAGAAAGAAATTAGTTGAATTGGGTAAATCCAACAAAATACATTTTAACATTAAACCCTTAAAGGGTTCATGCTGTATACTCATAGGGCTCCAATGCATCGCAATCTTCGTTTGAACAATCTCGATTCTTATAGGAATATTTTGGGTTCAATTATCAGCATTTGTGGCATAATGTTGATTACAGAAATAATTATTTCGAGTCGTCACTCATTTTCTTTAAAAAAGGCAAAAATCAAAGACGTTGATTACCACCTCTGGAGTTCGCAAGTTCGAATCCAGGGTGTTCTGAGTGGCTCCAGCCAGGTCTCCTAAGCAACCAAGTTGGCCCGGTTGCTAGGGAGGGTAGAGTCACATGGGACAACCTCCTTGTAGTCGCTTTAATGTGGTTGCGTGGTGAGTTGTGCGTGGATGCCGCGGAGAATAGCGTAAAGCCTCCACACGCACTATGTCTCCGCAGCAACGCGCTCAACAAGCCACATGACAAGATGAACAGGTTGATGGTCTCAGATGTGGAGGCAAATGAGATTCATCCTCCGCCACCCGGATTGAGGCGAGTCGTTATGCCACCACAAGGACTTAGAGTGCATTGGGAATCGGGCATTCCAAATTGGGGTGAAAAAGGGGAGGATAAAAAAATCTGGGTTACAGTGAGGCACTTCCAATGGAAGTGAACGTGGCAAATCCATAAATGTTACAAAAGTATAGCCACAAAATGTGTTTTAACATGATTTTAGTAATAAAATCACTTACTAACCTTTTCTGTGTAAAGTTAAAGCCAATTTTACAACTTCGTTGCCATGATGATGTAATGTCAACACTAAAACCCAAAATGACTGTAATAATTACGAATTAAACAGCTTCATAGCTCAAATAATACATAAGTTTTAACAGAAGAATGAATGTAAGTGCTTTTATAAAATGATAAGCTTCACATTTTGGCCTTTAAACCCTCCAAAAAAATTGGCCCCCGTACACTTCAATTGTAAATGCCTCATTGTGACCTCGATTTTTGCTTCGTTTTTTTTATATAAAAGGAGGGATGTGTCTAAATAATTTTTTGTGTAATAAACATTATGCGACAAATGCTGTCGAAGAGCTTAACCTGTATCGAACCCGGAATATTCCTTTAAATCCCAAGTATCGATCTTTCACTTTATGTGGAAAGCCTCTATAATCACTCCCATGTGCGACAAAATCTCACGCTATGTAGCTAAAAATGTTTATTGCCGTGTCCGAAATCGTTCACTCATTCACCATTTCCTATATCGTGAATGGCAGTTAGTGCACTATATCTCAGCAGTGAGTGACCGAAATGAGTGGGTGATTTCGGATGCTGACGTCGTCGCAGATACAACGTCACATATGAACTTTTAAAATGCTTGGGCCTTAATTTTTATTCTTTTTATATATTAATACAATAAATATTCATGCTGTTTGTCATTTTTAATATGCTGTATATATGTTAATATAATGAGTAAACACATTTTAACAAATGTACATTATGTTTATTTGTAATACTTTAGTATCTTAGTAGGATTAGCACCTCTAAATCTGAGGCCATTGTTCTCAGCAGGAAACCGATGGAGTGCGTCTCCAGGTAGGGAAGGAGGTTTTGCCCCAAGTGAAGGAGTTCAAGTACCTCGGGATCTTGTTCACGAGTGAGGGGACAATGGAGCGGGAGGTTGGCCGGAGAATCGGGGCAGCGGGGGCGGTATTGCACTCGCTCTATCGCACCGTTGTCACAAAAAGAGAGCTGAGCCGGAAGGCAAAGCTCTCGATCTACCGGTCAATTTTTGTTCCTACTCTCACCTATGGTCATGAAGGCTGGGTCATGACCGAAAGAACTAGGTCACGAGTACAAGCAGCCGAAATGGGCTTCCTCAGAAGGGTGGCGGGCTTCTCCCTTAGAGATAGGGTGAGGAGCTCAGTCATCCGTGAGGAGCTCGGAGTAGAGCCGCTGCTCCTTTGGGTCGAAAGGAGTCAGTTGAGGTGGTTTGGGCATCTGGTAAGGATGCCCCCTGGCCGCCTCCCAAGGGGTTTTTTACATCTCAACACTGGCCTGGGAACGCCTCGGGGTCCCCCAGTCAGAGCTGGTTAATGTGGCTCGGGATAGGGAAGTTTGGGGCCCCCTGCTGGAGCAGCTGCCCCTGCGACCCGACTTCGGATAAGCGATTGAAGATGGATGGATGAACTTTAGTATCTTTAAACTCCAATACAAGCTGTGTAGCGTTTCTGGGTGCATAGCGACCTCAACAGACCATAAACAGCACCAAAGTTATCATAACCTACATGTTCTAACTGAATATTTAAAAGTTAAAATAATATCACCTCTTTATTTAATAAATAAAGAATTCTTCATCTTAATGGCAAAATTCTGTATAAAAATCTGTATTAATAAAGAGTACATTTTAAAATGTATCTGTATGTTTTGTCTCTCTATATGTTATTATAATCAAGTAATGATTTGTCAAAAAGTAATTTACTACATTCAGCATGAAATAAAACATTGCAGGAGTGAATGAAGCAGTAAACTGGCGTCTCTCTCTCTCCTGCTCGGTCCCTCTCCCAGCTCCTAGAAAGTCAGTCCACTGTCGGCCATCTTTGGAACGCTCACAGGAGTCTATTTCCAGTCATGTCAGTGCAGCTCCTATCTACTTGAATGAAGAAAGACCAAAATCTCAACAACGGTTGGTCAAGATTGCAATCAAAAGAACATATTTCAAATCTGACTATACTGGAATCATAAATTGTGATTCTTTACCTCAGATTACGCTAAAAACGCAATTTTTCCCGGTTTGTATAGGTAATGCGCATGCAAGTTTTAGAGTTGATTGACAGGTGATGTCTGTATCTAAAAGGTGATTGGCTTTTTTAACTGTAAGGCGGGACTTCCTTTCCACATCCGTTGACGCGCTCAGATCTCCTTGATTGAGCGTTCCAATTCCACCCATTTATTTGAATAGAAGTGGCCCGTCTCTGCTAAATAATCTCTGCTCATACATCTTCGACGTGGTGGATTATGAGCTATTAACCATCGTCGAGTGTACATTCAAATTAGAGTGCATTGTGGGTAAGAATGAGTGAACAAAAGTAGGGAAATAGTGGCTCACTCAGAATTCGGACACTCCTACAAAATGGTGGACACAGTGCACTACAAAGTGAACGGGGGCGGTTTCAGACACAGCGCTTGATTAGCCACTGGATGGTAAATGTTCAGATTTCACCAGTGATTGAGTAGTATATTGTAGAGGATGTTATTAGGACAGCGGTCCATTCACTGCATTTTGAGAGTAAGTGTTTTGTGTGTCCAAAGACAAGATCCACGCGAGGGCGGTGCCAGGATTTTTTAACAGGGGTAGCCGTGCAGGGGTCAGCGATCAGCCTGTGGTGGCCAAGAAATTCCATCGGACGGGGACAGTGGGGGAGGGGACAGGGGAATGCGGGGTTTGGGGCATGAATAAAAAATGGAGGGGAGTGGATACAGTGACACCTGGGACGCCCCTGGCCCCTCATCTAGCTCCGCCCCTGGATCCATATGTCACTGAATAATGTATCTTAATACCCTTTCTGTTTTTTTACTGTCAGTTTTTGATTAAAAACAACAACAAAAAGAAATTCTAATGGATGCGGTAAAGAAACCACGCACGTGAGCGGTAGTGCAGTAGTCTTAAAGAGACAGTACCAATTTAGCATGTGTTCTACAAATCAATGTAAATACTTGTAAAAAGTACAAATTATGAAAGTAAACAATAAAAATGAAACAAAACAGTGCCGCGATATGCCCGAAGGGTGCAGCGACAACCCCAGTCCGCCCCTGTAATATAGTACAATGTCTCACCTTTCTGGTCAAAAGAATGGCCTGGATCTGATTGAAGATATTATTTTTGTAATGAATCTGTCTCTCTGCCTCCCGCTGTGTGGCTCTTTTCCTGTATTCACTCATCTCCCTTTTTTGCTTCTCATTAAGCTGGAAAAACACAAGAAAGAAGCATTCAAATACGTAAATTACATCATTTGAAACAATTACACTGAACTGATCTCCTGTGATCGCACGTCTGTGAAACTCACAGAAAAACTAGCTTAATATAAGTCTAAATAAGTCTAAATTTATTGGATTTTGTGATGACCAAATAAACCATGCTTTATAAATAATTATGCTTGGATTTAATAAAAAGTAAATATTAAAGAAAGCATAAACAGAATAATTTTGGAAAAATAATACAGAAAACTAGCTGTACTTTTGACTTAAATTTCAGAATGTGTAGGCTATTCTACTTTCTAAGTCGTTCAATCTATTCAGCACTTTTCACACACAATGGTATTTCAAAGTGCTTTACACAGAAAGACTTTGGTTTGATTTATTTGTGTAGCGCTTTATACAATTAATCTTGTTTCATTTCATTTTTTTAATTTTTGTATTTATTAAATGCCTTACAAACTCCCATAGTGTGCCACACAAAAGCAACAGAGGCCAGGTTTAATAGAAAGCACAACAAATCTAACCCCCAAAAACAACACACGTATATTTTGTTTACTCACAACTGGAGCAAGAATTGTCCTCGCGTGAAAGCAGATGACAGACAGCGCCGCCCTTTGAGCAGGTGCGCTACTGCAGGCGTTCTGATGCATCACTTCTGACTGCAGTTCAGTTCGAATGCGCGCGCAGAATTCCTCATAGCTGTCCATGTTTTTCTACACAACTGGAATAAGTACTTAAATGCACAACGATAGAGTTAGTGTTATTAGGCTACTTTATAGTAATTAGGTAACGGATTGATCACCCCAATTCCTTCTATAAATGAACAATAGCACCCACAATGCTAATAAGGCTTTTAAAATGGCAAAATAAAGGACAAATGTAGGTACACTAATGAAGCTATAGCCTTCATGCATTCATTTCACTGCGCTGCTATTTGTAGTAGTGTGTTCGTCAGCATATATCGACATATACAGCTGTTTAGATCTCAATACGATGGCGCTTACCTTTATATATAGTGCAGCTGCTTGTGTTTGACAATAGCCGAAATAAAAATGTCATGCAAATATATGAATAAACTACATTAACCAAAAGCTTTCCTCCACCGTGGATGCGGTCGTGTTGCTGATGTTTACAGATGTCAATCGATCAATCGTTTCCCGTTATGTCCGCACTGTCATCAAGTTGAAAGTTAACAACGCTTGCCAACTAGATTACTCGATACTCATAACCTAGTGAGCAATATGTGCCCAGATGGTGAATTTAATTCTCCTAAATGTCAAATGTCCATTATTAGGGTGTCTCGTGCGTGTAGGCCTATATATGGTCTTCAGCACCGCCCCGTTTCGTCAGCATCATTTCCTCATCTTGATAGATTCCTTTAGTTTCATTACCACAATATTAAACAAAAGGCTTGTAAATTCACTCATATTTATTTGCACTCCACTATTTAGCCTTTCTCTACTAAAGTATTGGCAGTGAATAAAGGAATGAATGAATACATTTCAATAAATCATCATTATTAAGCTTTTTAAAGACTTTATAGGCTATGAAAAAATTAAGATGCTTAATAATTGGCCCACTAATTGTCTTTAATAAAAAGTAGCAAGAATATATATATATACATACATACATATATATATATATACACACACACACACACACACACACACACACACACACACTGGCAGCCAAAAGTTTACAATAATGTACAGATTTAGCTGTTTCGGAAGGAAATTGGCACTTTAGTCAGAAACTGATCACAAAGTAGTCGGGATATTACTGATCTGAACAGCACCATCACTATTGAAAAAAAGTCATTTTTGATCAAATCTAGACAGACCGCATTTCTAGCAGCCATCGCTCCACCTTATCCTTGAGTAATCATGCTAAATTGCTAATTTGGTGCCAGAAAATCACTTGCCATTATATCAAACACTGCTGAAAGATTTGGTTTGTTAATGAAGCTTAACGTTGTCTTTGTGTTTGTCTTTGAGTTGCCACAGTATGCAATAGACTGGCATGTCTTAAGGTCAGTATTAGGTCAAAAATGTCAAAAAAAGAAACCGCTTTCTCTAGAAACTCAACAGTCAATCATTGTTTTGATGAATGAAGGCGATACAATGCTTGAAATTGACAAAAACTGACAATTTCATCTAAAGGTGTAACTACAGTCTTCAAAGACAAAGCAACTGTCTCTAACAAGGACAGAAAGAGATGTGGAAGACCAGATGTGACAACTAAACAAGAGGATAAGTACATCAGAGTCTCTAGTTTGAGAAATAGACGCCTCACATGTCCTCCGCTGACAGCTTCATTGAATTCTACCCGCTCAACACCAGTTTCATGTACAACAGTAAAGAGAAGACTCAGGAGGACTTATGGGAACAGTTGCAAAGAAAAAGCCACTTTAGAAACAGAAAAACAAAAAGAAAAGGTTGGAGTGGGCAAAGAAACAGACATTGGACAACAGATAATTGGAAAAGAGTGTTACGGATCTTAACCCCATTGAGCTTTTGTGGGATCAGCTGGACTGTAAGGTGCGTGAGAAGTGCCCGACAAGACAGTCACGTCTATGGTAAGTGCTGCAGGAAGTGTGGGGTGAAAGGTCAAGTGCTACAGGAAGTGTGGGGTGAAATGTCACCTGAGTATCTGGACAAACTGACCGCTAGAATAACAAGGATCTGCAAAGCTGTCATTGCTACATGTGGAGGAATTTTTATGAGAAATCTATGAAGTAGTTTAAGAAGTTCTGAATTATTATTTTATCAAATTGTTATTTTACAATTTTTTCAAATTGTAATAGTAATTTTTCCACATTATATTTGAGATTTTCTTCCCAGTTTGGAATGCACAATTCCCAATGCACTATAAGTCCTCGTGGTGGCATAGTGACTCGCCTCAATCTGGGTGGTGGAGGACGAATCTCAGTTGCCTCTGCATCTGAGACCGTCAATCCGTGCATCTTATTACGTGGCTAGTTGAGCGCTTACCGTGGAGACATAGTGCATGTGGATGCTTCACACTATTCTCCGTGGCATCCATGCACAATTCACCACGCGCCCCACCGAGAGCGAGAACCGCATTATAGCGACCACGATGGGGTTACCCACCCTAGCAACCGGCCACTGGAGTCGCTCAGCACGCCCTGGATTCGAACTCGTGACTCCAGGGGTGGTAGTCAGCATCTTTACTCTGTGAGCTACCCAGGCCCCCATTTTTCCACATTATTAATGTCCTGACTATAAATTGTGATCAGTTGAATGCCACTTTGGTGAATAAAAGTACCAATTTATTTCCATAAGAGGAAAATCTGTACATTATTCCAAACTATATATTATGCCAATATATATATATATATATATATATATATATATATATATATATATATATATATATATACATATATATATTAGTTCATACATTTTATATCTAGCAAATATAAATAATTAAATGTATATTATTAACATTATCTTTTTTTTTTTTTTGGTATTTGGTAACTAAAATAAGCAAAACCTGGAACGGCGTAAATTTCACAATATTACAAAATATTCATATGAAGACATAATTTCGTCATAGTAAAATGAAAAAAAGTTGCAACTGACAGGAGGGGTAAAAAAATAAGTAATTAATAAAAAGAAATAATAAAAAAAAAGATCAAATAAACAGAGAAATAAATGACTTGTAAGGCCTACATAAGATTGGGTAGTATAAACAACAACAAAAAAACAATCCAAGACTGTTTTCCAGTAGCGTAAAGACCGTCATGCGCTGCAGCTGTTGTGGGCGTGGTTTCCACCCATGGGCGTGGCTCTCCTCTCATCGCTCACTGCTCAAACAAGCTGATTCGTGTTTCCTCGTGGAGATGTCGTTGAACTAGACCCACATTATAACTTAAGACAGTCAGTGATCACAGCTGAGAGTTTACCTGTTCTTACAGAAATCACGGAGTCGTCGATTCCCGAGTTAAATATATTTGAATTGTTTGTATTTGAAGGATATCGATTGGTCACTTGCAGTGGACTTAGACAACTGACGCCGCCCGGTTTTTTCTTTTTTTTTTTGCAGAAGTAACTCAGGAAGAAAAAGTAAGTAATGAGTAATTGCTGACTTAATATAGTTGTCTAATACTATCTTCCCGGATTAAATACTGTGCATTGTTATCTAAATAAGGGATGTAACATAAAATGAAACACAAAAATATGTCAACATACGTTAAAGCTGAACTCAGTTTATTCATCAGGGTCTTCTTCATACATTAGTCTAAACCTTGGGTTCAGGCTGTCACGTTTGTAAAGTATTGAATCCTACTCTATCTGAAAGACAATTAACGTAAGTTGATATTACAACTGTGTTTACCAACATTAGATTAGTTTCTTAAATAGCTATTTTGTTCTCCAAATAGAAGTGAATCTGTGATGTTGGCAATAGTTTCACGTTAGGCGGTAAATTCAAGTTAACTCCACCCTGTGCGTAAATTATTCACGTCGTTTGTGCAGTACTCTCAGTGACCACTAGATGGTGATGTTGCCTTGTGTATTTTCGCCTTTAAATCGTGATTTTTCAAGTACATAGTTTGTGACCGACTAAAGTAATTTAAGTCAAAGTTTAAAGTGTTATTAGTTACTAAATTTGGCGTGAGAGTGACGGTACTTTGTCTATTTAAAACGTCCGTTATTTCTTCGGAACAGGATCGCACTAAGGTGAATCTGCCGACCGTTTAACAGATGGCCGCATCCGAATCATAATATAGCCAAGGCTTTGTGACGTAAATCTGGAAGGCGGTACCTTGTATTTCCACCAATTGATTCAAAGTATCCCGCTTGATTGACAGTTGAAGAGCCTGGAAAGTGGGCGTGACGCTCTCGCGACTTTATCCTTCTGGCTTTGCTCTATTATGGAAGCCATTTTGGGATTCTAGTGAGTCAGAGTCGTAACTTTTGTCTCTTCCCACAAAGATTTTGGAACCTTTTAGCTGCTTTTGGATCTGTTTAAAAAAAAAAAATTCATGTAGACAATTATTAATTTTTTTAAATTCTTTATATACCAGTCAATATGGGGCTCACATTTTGCGCATCCTTGGATTTGATTGTTATTTCTCAACTGGACTACCTTCAAAACAACATTAGATTATAGACACTGATGGTCAAACTGGCAAGTGATGGCATGTTTGTTTGTTTATGTAGAAGATAACAATCTATTATTATTTTAGATTATTATACAGTCATTGGTGGACAGTCAGTGAAGCTCATTTCTTTCCAAACTCTTGACAGGCAAAGGCAACACGGTGCTGGATTACTGTCTTGCATGCAATCAGGACTTTGTTTGTATATTATAATGCATTATATGTTCTGGACTTGTGTAATCCCGGGATGTAAACATTATTAAAGTGTGCAGGAAAAAATTTACGCATTTAAAATACTTTAAATTGCACTAGTACAATGTTGCAATCCAAGGCTGTTTCTCAAAACCTAGTGAGCTGCCTACCTAGACAGCACTTTTAGGCAGTGTGGATTAGGGATGTTATGGAATCACGGTTTTACGGTATACCGTGGTTTTAAAGAGACCGTTATCAAACCGTTGACATTTATCATTCACGGTAATGCATTCATGGTTTGGACTGCAACTAAAGATTATTTTGATAACTAATCTAACGATTATTCGATGATTATTGCAATTATTCATCATTAGCTCTTAACTGAATTTTCAGCTTGTTCCTTGATTTAAAAGGTTGTATTAAACATGATTACTAACAATAAACATGACTCAATCATCTTTAAAAAATACCGCTAAATGACATTCGCTGAATTAAATGAAAAAAAAAAACAACAACTTTTTATTAAGTTTGAGTTAAAAAAAAAAAAATCACAAAAAAAAACATTTTCTCTTGTTTTCCCATTTGAAAATCCTTAAAACAAGATACATTTACTTGTGAAGCAACATAAGATATTTAGACTTGCTTTAAGATAATGTGTCTTAAATAGAAGTGTATGTGTTTTTTCACTTGTTTATAATTCTGCCAGTGCAGTAAAGACAAAATAAAATTATATTCAATATTTATTCTTTGAAAGCAAGTCTAAATATCTTATATGCTGCTTCCCAGGTAAATGTGTCATGTTTTAAGGATTGTTAGATATTTAATATTATATTCAACATTCTCGGATAACAATTTTTTCTTTTGCAGTATAGCTGCTAAAGTAAATGTACGTTGTTTTAAAGGAGTATTAGATTTATATTTATAACGGAAAAACCAAAAACAAATCAAAAACGTATTTTGTTTCATTATATAATGGGGCGAAGACTTCCTCTCTCACCTATTTGTTCACTTATTCTCACCTTTTTGTAACTCTCTCTATTGTTAATCGGCGTATCGTGAAGAAAATCGTCAGATAAGATACACATTGCTACGCATACCCCGATCAGCCACAACATTAAAACCACCATTAATGTTGTGTGGGTCCCCCACATGCTACCAAAACAGCGCCAACCTGCATGATATTCTTCTCATCACAATTGTACAGAGGAGTTATCTGAGTTACTGTAGGCTTTGTCTGTTCAAACTAGAGGGCGACCGATAACTAAGTTGGGAAGACAAGCCGATAACCGATTAATCGGCCGATAGTTTTTAAAAGAGATACTGAATGACAAAACAAAATTTCAAGTAAAATAATGCTGAACTTTATTACAAAAATAAAAAAGTACTGACTGAGCCATGAAAATGTTTTGTACTTTTTTAAATTAAATAAATGTATAAATATTAATATATGAACTATATTAATAAATATTAAAGTAAATAAAAGATATACATCCAATTGAACTGCTGGATGGTTGTGCTTGAGATGACTCCACATGTTGGTTGCATTAACCAACCAACTGTGCGTTTCCTGGTGACACTTCAGTAAAATCATGCAGATGCGGGTCAGGTGCTTCAGTTAATGTTCACATCAACCATCAGAATGGGAAAAAAATTTTGATCTCAGTGATATGGAGCGTGGCATGATTGTTAGTGCCAGAAGAGTTGGAGTATTTATGTAACTGCTGATCTTCTGGGAATTTCACACACAAAAGTCTGTAGAATTTACTCAGAATGGTGCCAAAAACAAAAAAAACATCCAGTGAGCGGCAGATCTGTGGATGGAAGCGGCTTGTTGATGAGAGAGGTCAACAGAGAATGGTCAGACTGGTTCGAACTGACAACGTCTACGATAACTCTGATAACCACTCTGTACAATTGTAGTGAGAAGAATATCATCTCAATGCTATTCTGAGATGCAGGTTGGCGCTGTTTTGGTGGCAAGAGCGGGACCTACACAATATTAGGCAGGTGGTTTTAATGTTGTGGCTAATGTGTATATATTATGATTCACTATGTCACAAGCAATCGCGTTCTAATCTAACTGCAGCAAGGGATGAGCGTCTCCGTGAGAGATTTTGCATCAGCCTGATGCCGTTTCAATCTTTCAACCTTAGATCGGGTCGTTCCACGTGGCGCTGACCACACAGAGAAATGACAGTTTTAGAGTTTGTACTTATTTACATGACCTGCTTCCTAATTATTCGAACTTTAATAAAGGATGCATTAAATATATAATTTAAAGTTTCTTTTAAAGTCGCTTGACATGAAAGTTTTGCTTTAGCGGAACAGCAGCTCCGGATTATTTCACTAGAGTGATTCTGTATTTTATTTGTTTTGTAAATATTCGTACTTTGCGATCTGCAGTCCATCTAGACTTTAAGATGTGTCTTCTTCCTCTCCTCAATCAGGCGCAGGCTGCGGTGTTCCTCGTGCGTCATCACTCTTTAGTAGAGTTTGACGTGATCACGTTACATTAAATGAGATCAAAAAACCTATTTTACGAAATTATTTAAATTACGCCAACTAATCGTTTCAGTCCTAGTGCCCAGTAAAGCGTGTTGATTCAAATTGTTCAGAACGTATCTATGATTCCCTCAAAGACTAGCCTATCTATGTAGGAAGCACACTTTAAGTTTTGAAACGCAACCCATGTTGCAATCTCAAATGTTGCAGAAGGGTCTAATATGAGACTTAAAATCTGAAGAGTTGTGTGTCTCATGTTTATAAATGGAAATCCATGCAAATGTCCATGAAGCCGTGAATCTGAAGGCTGTGTTCTGCACAAAGAAAATGAGCTTCTGGTGTTCACCATTGACTTGTTTTGTTGGTATATTAGTGGCAACGTTTGGAACGTAGCTGTGCTTGTTTGAACTTGTGGAATGTGAGTTTTATGTGGAAAAAGAATGTTTCCATTTTCTCTTA
This sequence comes from Xyrauchen texanus, assembly GCF_025860055.1. Lineage (NCBI taxonomy): Eukaryota > Metazoa > Chordata > Actinopteri > Cypriniformes > Catostomidae > Xyrauchen > Xyrauchen texanus. The sequence goes on from NC_068287.1 coordinate 42,346,810, forward strand.
TTGTTCAGCCTTTCTCTCGGGTATTGTAGATGATCATTTTGGCCTGGTCCTTTGTGTTTTGGAGAAAGAACACTGCTTTATACCAGCATTTAGAGAGTTGATAAACAAAATAATCAGGGTCAAATTCTGATATTTATCCACAGATTTAGTGCAGCTGCTTTGTGAGCGGTCAAGACTAATATCAGAACCCTTTTGGATCAAGTACCCAAATCTTCAGTTCGTTCAAATCTCGAATGGGTCTGTTTTATAAGCATTTAGGAAAAAGTCAGACTCTTGTTTAAACTGACTTTTCATCTGTACTTGCTAATGTGTTCTTTAATCTCTTGGATTAAAGTTAAAGTCTACATTTGTTAGGCTATGCCTGGCTTGAGGAACGTTTTTGGTCTTGTTATAGCCTGCCGGTCTACAGATTACAACACACAGCAATGCATTAGAGAATGAATTACATGAAAACAAATCAAACCAGACTGTTCGGAATAATATGCATTCAAAATAGTTTAATTTTTTAATTCTGTTAAAAATTACACAATTCTATTTTATGAAATTGAAATGCATAAATCTCTTAGTTTTATACATTTTTGTTAAATTGCACCATTCCATTCGATAGATTTGTTATAAAATGTAAAATGCGTAAAAATGTATTTGACTTCGTTTTTTATTTTTATATATATTTAATTTAGTTTAAAATACACTATATTATTTAAAGGATTGAAATGCGTAAATCTTTAAATTCTTTGTTTTATTAATGAAATTGTTAATTACATGGTTCAATTAGATGAAATTAAAATGCGTATATAAATTTGTTTTTGTTGAATATATCAAATTTTGTAAAAATATTCATTGAACCATTTTTATTAATTTTAATGTCATAAAATTTTATAAAAATGTCTTATTAATTTAATTTAATGGTTCAATTAAATTTTGTTATGAAAATAAGTGTAAATTGTTTAATTTTAATTTATTTAGTGCAATCAGGAAATATTTAATATGATGTACAATTATCTGGTTTACTATATTCCCACAGTACTGGACCACCTGGATTATAATTATAATTGAACCCCTTATAATTGTGATTTACAGGCTTGAATTTCAGGCTAATTGTTGGCCTTTATGAGAGCATAACAAAACAGTGTTCTAGTTGTCTATGTAAAGCGCATCAATTGAAACAATAAATTGAAAATGTCACCACCGTGGTGTTTAATTTAGTAGCTATGTTTTATCTACAAGCCCTGGTTAATTTCTGACCCTGGTCATGCCAGACAGATATGTTGATTTAAGAGATGTAGGTGTGGTCTGTCACTTTTCCTGTTTGATTGACGGAGCATCTTCATGCTAGACATTTACACCTTGAAACGCACAGTTTACTCTGAAAGAGTAATAGTGTTAAGTGAGTACTAGTTTTAAGTGAGCGCTATCTCCATGTTTAATACACCGTATCAGACAAAACAACATTCTTTTTGGTTGCTTATCAAGATTCCTCCCAGAGGCAGGCTGAATTGGTGTGTGTGTGTGTGTGTGTGTGTGCTCTTCACACATAGTATGCATGCTTTTATGGGTGTGGTTTTAATGTTTAAGGGCACACCCGTCACACGTTAGTTGCTGGTGTGGCATTAGAAGTCTATATTTCTTTTTTGGTTTGATTTTCACAGCGTGCTCAACGAATTGCGATGGATTTTTCACGTCTGCACACGTATACTCCTCCGCACTGTACTCCGGATAACACTGGCTATACTTATTCACTCAGGTGAGATCACAAGAATGAAGAAATGATTACTAGGTGGAACTAGAGTTCTGTTACGAACCTCAAATTCATTCTTTCTCTTGGTAGCATGTCTATATGTGGTCCCCGTATATTACAATTGCAAACAAAAATGAAAGATCTTGAACATCATTGGCTTATATCAATTCTACCTATGTTGGCTAAATGGACAAAAAATTGTGCTAGCCAATGTTATGAAATTTACCTCTACTGACATTCAACAAATGAGGGAATTTGCCCTGTATTAGGATTTCCGTGGCGGGTTAAACCTTTTTTTTTTTTTTTTTTTTTGGTCAAGTCATGCGAGTTTGTAAGAATACTGTTTACATTTAAAACTAAGCCTGCCGAGATGACCTAATACGTCCTTATTTGTCCACTTTTTTTATTTTGAGTTTTAGTTTCAGTCCTTATTAGCGGTTATGTTTGGGAGTGTTTTTTAATTTTTATTTTTTTATTGGCCGTCATGTGCCAAGAAGAATAGTTGGATGACAGTCTGCAGGTGTGGCTTTACAGATGTCTCCTTTCACAATGTTTTTGACCTCAGGCAAGTTATGAGGTTGCATAGAATAAACGCCAGGTAATGTGAATTTGAACATTTAATACCCTATAATTTAAACTGAATTTTAGATGGTTAAGACGGTGAGGTACACTATTGAAATATTTTCAAGAGTTTACATTTAGAAGTGACATGAATGCATATGGGAAAGTGTATATTTTAGATGTGGTGAAATTAAGGTTTGCCCCTCACACAATACTAATGTTTTAGGTGGAATAACCCTGATTTTCTAGGTTTCAAGGAGCTTCTTGGCATGCTTCTACCATTCTTTCACATTGCTGTTTGGTGACTTTATGCCACTTCTGGTGCACTAATTCAAGCAGATCGGCTTTTTTTTATGGCTTGTGACCATCCATCTTCCTCTTGATCACATTCCAGAGGTTTTCAATGGGGTTCAGGTCTGGAGATTTGGCTTTGGGCTTTCTTCACAAAGATGAATCTGCCTGATTCCAGCCTTGCTGAAGCACCCCCAGATCATCACTGATCCTCAACCTGGTGATCAAGAGGATGACGGATGGACGCAAGCCATCAAACAAAGCCGAGCTGCTTGAATTTTTGCACCAGGAGTGGCATAAAGTCACCCAACAGCAATGTGAAAGACTGGTAGAGGGCATGCCAAGATCTCATGAAAGCTGTGATTTGAAAATCAGGATTATTCCACCAAAGATTGACTTCTGAACTCTTGAGTTAAAACATTAGTATTGTGTTGTTTAAAATGAACAGCCCTGGCTCTGTAAATGGGACAAAAATGAAGTGGATTGGACCGATCCACACAACACTACTCCAGCCAATCAGCAACAAGGGGTGGTTGTTGCACGTGCACAGAATGGGGGGTGGGGGCAGAGCGAGAGGGAAATTCTCTAGAAGAGCAACGGCAAATCTGGCTGATACGAACTTTCTATACTCCGAGGACAAATGGCTGAGAAACAGACCAAGGGAAAAAGGTCAAACGAGTATAAACTAAAAAAAGGTTTATAAGTCGAAGGCTAGGAGCTGCGTCAACATCGGCGAGGCTTTTCAGTGGTGGAAAGACCTCCAAGACGGGTGCAGCAGAAGGGTGGTTTACATAAATGTAGCTGTTGTAATGTTAGATTTAGTAGCAGGAGAGTTGTGAGTGTCTGGAGCTGATGTGCATAAAACCGAATCTCGTGCATGAGTTTGGGGGGGGGCAAAGCTTCCAAAAATGCACTGAAGGGAGGAGTGTGTTTGTTTTGGCAGCGGAGTTCAAATATCAACAGTCTTTCTCAGGAATCGCTGAGTGCAACATTAAATGTTGGTATATCCAATATTACATCTTTGTCATGAAACCCTTTATTCCAGGTATAGATGTAAATGCTCCGCAGGAAACCACACTTCCGGGTTCTTTCAAGCAGCAGATTTCAGTGGTGGAACTGGGCAGCGCTCTAGTTTTAATCATCTTTTAAGCTCTACATAGTGTAATAATGTCTGTTAATGATAATGAAAGTTATTATAAAGGAATATCTATGGTTTGCAGTGAGGAAATTAAGTGGGTTATTTTCTGAAATATCGTGTCAACTAGTAACACGCTTCTACAGCCTAAGAATTTGTGATCGGAGTTTGCGTGATTTCTTTTTAAAAAAACAAAACAAAGTTAATATCCACCAAAAGCTGCTGCGGGGGTCAACGGTGTCTAATAGAGCAGATAAAATAACAATGATATTGACCCATGAAATATCATTTATGTCAAATCTAGAGTTTTCCCTGATTCAACAATCCGGTGAGAATTTAAAGATGCCCTAATTTCCAATAATCTGTGGAAAACTGGGTGTTTGAAGCCCACAAACGGTAATTTTTGGACCTTTTCAGCGCAATTTGAGCGAAGCGTCCATAGACTGCAGTTCTTTTCTGGTTTATTTGTAAACAGTAACTTCATATATTGGCTGTAACTTTACACAGATAAGGCTAGTAAGTGATTTTATCACACTAAAATCGTGTTAACATTTATGTTTACACTTTGTTGCTATTAATTTCTAACAGTGTGTATTTGAAGGTTTATGGACTGGCCCCATTCACTTCCACTGTAAGTGCCTCACTGTAACCACGACTTTGGCATTATGCCACAAATGCTGTTAATTGTGCTGTGTTCAATACAGTTAATAAGCTCATTACGTTTTTGAGCATTTTTAATCACCATCTACTTTTTTTAATAGGTTTATGTATACAAGTTAAAACAATGTTTTCATATCTATAGAATATTTTTCAATAAATTTGAGGTCATGGCTGCATACATGTATAATCTAAGAAAAGGAGATGATGGGCAGTATATTAGTATGTGTGTGTCTAATTTTGCTGCACTTCACATAAAAAATAAGTGATCAGCTCTTTGCCATTGATACACATGGAGCACACGTAACTTGAATCATGTGGTTAGTGTGTAAGCGGTGTCTTCTCAAATTCATTTTCTGTTAAAGCTTAAACTGGCATTTTTCTGTGCAGTCACTGCCTCTTCTATGAGTTGCACGAATGTCCTGATCTAAGGGGAGAGATTGAAACTGCACCCGACTGATGCACACTCTGTCGCGGGGATGCTCGTCCCTCGAGCACGCACACTTGAGGCAGCTGGATTATAACGTGATGGCTCGTGACTTATTGAATCATAATATATTTAACTGTGCATTTCTTATCGTGAAGAAAATTGGCAATATGCAGATTTCTTAATAAGAGTTTATTTTTTTGTGAGTTAAGGTGGATTGAAGTGAACGGAAAGATGAGAGAGGAAGTCTTCGCCCCGTTATACACTGCAACAAAATAAGTTTTTGATTTCGCTTTTTTTTTTTTTGCCTTAGAGGTTACCAAAGCGCTTTACACTGTGTCCCAATCACTCATTCACACTCATACACCAATGGCGGCAGAGCTGCCATGCAAGGTGCTAGCCTACCATTGGGAGCAATTTGGGGTTCAGTGTCTTGCCCAAGGACACTTCGGCATGTGGAGTCGTGTGGGTCCGGAATCGAACCGCCAACCCGCTCTACCAACTGAGCCACAGCCGTCCCAAGCAGTTTATGGTTTAAATGAATTTGTGATCTGTCATCAGTAGGGTCAGGCTCTTTCAGTATGTCTTCTCTCTTACAAAGTTCAGTTCAGTCCCATTGGCTGCTGTGCTGGGTTTGTTCAGCAGTACTTGTGAGTGCACACTGTAGTAAGTGTATAGTAGGTTGCATGACTGTGTGGTCTCTAGGCTGAAAGCATAGTAAAAAGCAATGGGATCGTGTGATGAACGGTTGAGCCATCTGTTGCTGGCACTCAGAGTGACATGATGAATTCAAGTAACTCAGCGTGTGATAGACAGGGAAGACTTGCAAACAAAGTCATTGTGTAAGCTCTGCATAGAAAGGAACACAGTGAGACTAGAGCAAAGGCATGGTGAGCTGTGAATGCCATTGGAAGACTAAAGTTTTCTGCTACTGGTTTCCTAGTAAATGTTTGAATGAGAGTAAAAGGGGCAATCTAAATGCCCATTTTAATGCTCTTTACATAGAATACAGTTTGCAAGGGGAAAAAACCTAGTAAGTCAGTAACTAACTATGCTGTTGACGTGTTAGACCTGAAAAATTGACAATGCTAAAGAAAGCATTAGTGGCATAAACTGGATGCAAATTAAATTTTAAGAGAATGAATAGGGTGATTTTTAAATATACTTGACTGGTTCAAACATAAGAGTGGTTAAGTAGTAACACTACTATGTTAATGGTTTTTATTTCTTTTTGGCATGCCCATGCACTGCAATTAAAGGTAGACAGATGTATCTGTTTTACAGATTAATATTTGCATTGTTAAAGCAGCATGAACTGTTATTTATTTGCCGAAACCAATTTTTACTTTAATTTGGTGCTTGTCGAGTGTTAATTTGGATTTTGGAATTCTGTTTCAATCATGATAATTAAGCGACTAGTCTTAACTTGTCACTTATTTTTTTGTTTTGATTCTTTTGTAGACTGATATTATAAGCAGGTAATGTTTTACAGTTTGTTGCATGCAGTAATTTTCTGTTTCATTGGTTTGTTGCATAATAAACCTTAATGCAATGTGTTTTGAGCTCATGTAAATTTGGGTGCAAATTAGATGTGCTCTCAAACGCACTATATGCTTGAGCTGTAACTTGATTTGTATTGTCAAAGCAGCTTGTTTAAAACTGGTTTAGGAAGAACCAAGAAAGAACAGTCTTAATATAGCTGCTACTGATTGTAACTACAGGGATTTGGTGTAATATTAGGCAAGATCGTAGAAGATTTGCATGTTCGAAATGCAGGGAAAAGAATCCTTCATGTAAGGAATATTTGTAAAGGAATACGTATGAATGGTTGGACTCGGTTCCTTTGCATTTTCACGGTGTGTGTGTGTGTGTGTGTGTGTGTGTGTGTGTGTGTGTTGAATGCACTAACATCACATCAACAGTGTTTGTGTTAAGCATTAGCTGAGCTCTAACAGGAAGTGATATTGCTGGATTTGAATAACCACAGTGCTTAGTTTTCCCTTATCAGAGTGCCGAACTATCTCTTTCCTCAGCTTGAGCACAGTTTCAGAGGTTTCTAGATAAAGGAAAACATGACAAAGTCCAGTGTATACATGTACAGTGAGGGGAAAAATTATTTGATCCCCTGCTGATATTGTACGTTTGCCCACTGACAAACAAATGATCAGTCTATCATTTTAATGGTATGTTAATTTGAACAGTGAGAGACCAAATAACAAAAAAAATCCAGAAAATTGCATGTTATAAATTGAATTGCATTTTAATGAGGGAAATAAGTATTCGACCCCTCTGCACATGACTGTACTTGGTGGCAAAACCCTTGTTGGCAATCACAGAGGTCAGACGTTTCTTGTAGTTGGCCACCAGGTTTGCACACATCTCAGGAGGGATTTTTGTCCCACTCCTCTTTGCAGATCTTCAAGTCATTAAGGTTTCGAGGCTGACGTTTGGCAACTCGAACCTTCAGCTCCCTCCACAGAGTTTCTATGGGATTAAGGTCTGGAGACTGGCTAGGCCACTCCAGGACCTTAATGTGCTTCTTCTTGAGCCATTCTTTTGTTCCCTTGGCAGTGTGTTTTGGGTCATTGTCATGCTGGAATACCCATCCACGACACATTTTCAATGCCCTGGCTGAGGGAAGGAGGTTCTCACCCAAGAATTGACAGTACATGGTCCTGTCCATGCGGTGATGTTGTCCTGTCCCCTTAGCAGAAAAACACCCCCAAAGCATAATGTTTCCACCTCCATGTTTGACGGTGTTCTTGAGGTTATTGGCAGCATTCCTCCTCCTCCAAACATGGCGAGTTGAGTTGATGCCAAAGAGCTCGATTTTGGTCTCATCTGACCACAACACTTTCAACCAGTTCTCCACTGAATCATTCAGATGTTCATTGGCAAATTTCAGACGGGCCTGGACATGTGCTTTCTTGAGCAGGGGGACCTTGCGGGTGCTGTAGGATTTCAGTCCTTCACGGCGTAGTGTTACCAATTGTTTTCTTGGTGACTATGGTCCCAGCTGCCTTGATCATTGACCAGATCCTCCCGTGTAGTTCTGGGCTGATTCCTCACCGTTCTCATGATCATTGCAAATCCACGTGGCGAGATCTTTCATGGAGACCCAGACCGAGGGAGATTGACAGTTCTTTTGTGTTTGTTCCATCTGCCAATAATCGCACCAACTGTTGTCACCTTCTCACCAAGCTGCTTGGCGATGGTCTTGTAGCCCATTCCAGCCTTGTGTAGATCTACAATCTTGTCCCTGACATCCTTGGACAGCTCTTTGGTCTTGGCCATGATGAAGAGTTTGGCATCTGATTGATTCATTGCTTCTGTGAACAGGTGTCTTTTATACAGGTAACATGCTGAGATTAGGAGCACTCCCTTTAAGAGTGTGCTCCTAATCTCAGCTCATTACCTGTATAAGACACCTGGGAGCCAGAAATCTGAGTGAGAGGGGTCAAATACTTATTTCCCTCATTAAAATGCAATTCAATTTAAAATATTTTTGACATGTGATTTTTCTGGATTTTTTTGTTGTTGTTGTTGTTCTGTCTCTCACACTTCAAATTAACCTACCATTAAAATTATAGACTGATCATTTCTTTGTCTGTGGGCAAATGTACAAAATCAGCAGTGGATCAAATACTGCTTTGAATATACTTCACTAATTTGGATTGCAAACTCTTAACTAAAATAGAGCAGTGTCTGGTTTAAACCCTTCAGTAGTGTCTCTCAAACCTTGAAGTCTTCAGACTGAGCTCAGACACTCGTGAGCCGTGACGTTCTTAATCTCACTGTTGGTTCGCTGTGTTCTTGCTAATCTCATTTTCTCCTGTCAGGCGTGTATCTCATTGTTTGTAACTGAGACTGATTCTGAGGAGGTGTTTGTACTGTATATCTACTATCTGGTGAAAAAAGGGTGCTAATGAATTTTTATTGTGACCAGCTGTTACTACCAACAGTAGAGAGCAACGAGACATTTTGGTCACCTGGTCTCTAGGGCTGGGCGATTTTTACAATGTAATCAGCTATCGACAATATCTTACAAAGGTCACTGTGCCGATTGCGACAGTTGACAGACGATGATTGACAATATCGGTAAGTGGCAAAACCATGGATCTGGGAAGTCTGCAAATATATTAAAATGTAAATAAAGCCCAGGGTGTGAAACTAGCACCCGCCACTTGCAAAATGCGATAAGGCTGAATCCAGTTTGCAAGCTTTTCATCCAAATGTTATTCATACACTGGTTATTTTGCTCATCTACCTGCAGCAGGCTGGCAATCTTGTAAGATGTCTCTTAGTGACATTTAAGAAATTATAATAGTCACATGCTTGAAGAACCGCACTTTTTTATTATATTTTTAACATAACATAAAGGGGTCTGGGTAGCTCAGCGAATATTGACGCTGACTACCACCCCTGGAGTCGCTAGTTCGAACCCAGGGCATGCTGAGTGGCTCCAGCCAGATCTCCTAAGCATCCAAATTGGCCCAGTTGCTAGGGAGGTTAGAGTCACATGGGTTCACATCATTGTCTCGATTAGGGGTTCTCTGCTCGTCAGTGTGTGTGGTAAGTTGTGCGTGGTTTGTGGAGGGTAGCATGAGCCTGCACATGCTGGGAGACTCTGCGGTGTCATGCACAACAAGCCACGTCATGAGATGTGCTAGCTGACTATCTTGGAAGTGGAGACAAATGAGACTTGTCCTCTGTCTCCCGGATTGATGCACGTAACCGTGCCACCACGAGGACATAAGTAATTGGAATTGGGCATTCCAAATTGGGAGAAAGTGAATAATAATAAAAGAAAGAACATGCAAACGAAAAGCCGTCAATGCTTGTGTCTGATTCACTGTTCAGAGGCGTGCAGCATGAAGAGCCTGTTTTGTGGAACAAGCGCTTGTAAAGAGTTTTCTTTCATTGGTCTGTAAACCGTTTACAAGAATGATGTTGTCAATGAGAATGCTGCAAATGATCTCCAAGCATCTCAGGAGGTGCTGTGAGTTTAGTTCACTTTACTGCGAATGCCAGATGAATCCAGTTCACCACACTTGGGTCAATTGTCCATGTCAAGCATTCATTGAAAAACGTCAATAGCACTTTTTTTGTCCATAAAAGTGATCAATCTTGGAAATATTTATATATATTCTCCATTTGTATACATGAGCTCTCGCCTGAAAGATTTACCATTCGTCATCGTTCTTCAACAAACTATGCAATCTGAGCAGCATTCATGTTGTAAAACTGTATATTATCTTAGAGTCTCATAAACAAAATTAACCTGCCTCAAGTCTATTTTTAAAAATGCGGCGTAGTTTTATTCATAATAGCCGAGCAGTGCCGTCAAAGTTTGTCGTCTTGAAAGGTGGAGCCTTATTTTTACTCTGTACACTGGTAGCGATCTTCAGAGAAAAAAAGCTTGCAGAAACCTCATTTTTTGTTAGATCATCTTCAAATTTGAAATGTGACTTCTTTAGACTTGTGGCATTGAGAACATTTGTATTTCTATTTTTTCTTGTTTTTATAATCTAACAAACAATAAAAGTACCATGTTCAGCACAAAATATCTCCAATACTATAAACTTCAGCTTCTCTAAAAAAAAACAAAATACAAAGATAATTTATTTTTTAAAGAAAATAAATTCACTTTAAAAAAATAACATAGTAATTCTGAAAATGAACTTATGGAAATAAAGCCCAAAGTGTCTTCTTTCAAAAGACACTATAACTGTGTCCATGCTGCAAAGGGTCCAGTAAATACAACCATTTAAGTTCAGGTATGTCATTTTCATGGTTTGTGCACAAAAAGATGCGCATCAACAGGTTAAGATTTTTTGATCACTTCGTTATTTTATAAAAATTTTTATTTAAAGTACAATTTGAATTTAGAATTTATTTATTTTATTTATTTATTTTATTTTTTTTAAATAAGTAGTTTAAAGCAAAAATATTCACTATTTGTTGGATATGTGTGCCGTGCTAGTAGAAGCTTAATCAGTGATGTCACTTTACAGTAGTACATAATGCACTTGCATGATGAAACTTTATGAAATAGTGGCAACAAGTTGGAGTAGAAAAAAAAACACTGCTCCTGTGCACTGGACAGGAAAATTAGTAATTCACAAAAAATCTTATCTGTTTGAATTCAAATGAGAATTTTCTACTTTTGAAGCACTGTGGTGGCAGTCAGACCTCAAACGGCTAGACCGCACTAACAAGGAAAGAGACAACACTGTTGCATTCACCAACATGTATTGCAAGGCTTTTTGAACTACACATTGCTAGACTAGGGCTACTAAAATGTATCCTGGTAAACTATACCGGAAATGTTATTGAATAGTTTCATATTAAATATCTCAAGAGGAATATTTTAGACTTTAAATTTGTATTAAATATGTGTTCAAGTTTGTGTATGTGTTTTGGCTGTTATTATTTACAAGAAATGCTATAATTGTTCTAGCTTAATACTAGCTTCAATGACCAAACCACAGTAATAAGGAGCCATCCATGGTCTTACCTGTGATTTATTGTATTTTATTACAAATGCACAGTTAACAATGCATTAAGTATTGTAAACATATAGGACTTTAAAATCTGGATCTTCAAGAATTATGAAAAAGATTACGGATATATTTTTCCTCGTTTAATGTTTGATAGTAGGAAACAAACTAGCCTGGTTTGAAATCACATACTCGTGAGTACAATTATTATGTTATAACATAAGTTAGGTTAGTTTGATTTCCCATAACACCTTGAAGAGAAATACCTGTTGATTTCAAAAGGGTCCAGATGCTTGGATGATCAAAATTAACCTGTGTATATACAATGGAAACCTTTTATAGGCCTATATATTATTTTGAAAGATTTGTATGCATTTTTAAAAGTAATAAAATACAGGAAATAATTTTATTTTATCCAATTAATGGATTAATCAAAAATGATCGAAGATGGATTGATTAAGGGCTGCAACTAACGATATTAATAATGTAACTTTAAACCTCCAAGTGGGTGCTGTGATTGTCGCTTTGGTCCCTTCATTTTGTCGCTTTGGTCTCTTCGTATTATTGGCATTTTCTAACTCTTGGCGTGGATGTTGATTTATATCTGGAGCTACTAGCTTAAGTATCACAGAGTTGCACCACTTTCTTCAAAGGTGATTTGGCAAGACTGCATCTGTCAATTGTATTCGTTGGTAGACTTCCGTATTAAAAACGTATTGTGGGTGTTATTCTGCGGCTTCAAATTTCCTGCTGACTAAAATAGACCTAGTTTCCTGAAATGCACTTTAGGTACACTGTTGGTACCTTTTAGATAGGGCTGGGTGATATGGCAAAAAATATAATCACAATATTCTTTTTCATATCTATCAATATTTATCACGATATAAATTCACATGTGCACATCGCACATTTTTTGTAATGTCCAAGTTGGCAGAAAAAAAGGAGAACTAAATCCTAAACAGTCAAAATAGTCTCTACAAAACTGCACAGGGGGTCCAGAGACAGCCAAAGCAGTGGGGTCTGCGGGATATTTTACCGTCTTTTAACATTCATTTTCAATTGATGAACTGTAAAAGATCATCTGTTTGTTCTGAAGCATAGTAAAAATGTTTTTTATATTTCTTTAGATTCAGATACCCAAGTATGGGGTATAGAAGCCCTTGTGACTGTGGAAAAATTTAGAAAACATTAAAAAAAAAATGTACACCAAATTAGAACAGAAATCGATTTGTTTATTATTAAAGGCTCGTAACATGCTGATTAATAAAGATACTTTTAGAAGGGAAAAACGAGCGCCTTTTTGAGCGGATTTAGGCTGCCCCAGTGGAAACGCAGAGGAAATGCATGTAAAGCGGGACAGGGTATACATTAAGTGTGTTCAGTGCTGGAGAAAAATATTCAAGAATACAGCATGGAAGGATAAGATTCGATGTAACCAGCACCGTTGTTTTGTCGCTCTGCTCAATGATGAGAGACAATGAGAGCGCAACCGTCGTCATGATGTCTTTCAGTCCGGATGGAATCCGCGGTGACTGCGGGGACATTAGCAACTTCATGCAATCAAGCTGCGTTTCCACTGACGCAGAAGAAATCTGCTCAAAGCCACTCCCAACTCTAGGGAACAGCTTGCCCCACGCTGCTGTTTTCAATTCTATAGGAAGGAATTGAAAACGCTCGCTCGCTCGCCTTAGCTCACCACACACCAATGGAAATGTACAATAAGAAAGTTGAACTGCTTGTGTTTTTAGCAACACTCACCTGATCGTCTTAACTCTTTCCCCGCCAGCGTTTTTAAAAAAAGTTGCCAGCCACCGCCAGGGTTTTTGACTATTTTCGCTAAACTTTAATGGCCCGCAGAATATTTTCTTCCATGAATATATGAAGATGCTATATATCAAAATAAAGATCTGAGCCTCAGCTTTTAGGCAAAAAAAAACTATTTTATTTTATCTTCATTTGTTCTTTTTTTTTATTGCCACTTGAACAGAGGTAGGTTTTGTCAAAAACAACATTTCGGACAAAAAGCTGAGAAAAAGGCATTTTTATCAAACAAGTGCTTTAGTATTAGTATGGTGTTCCACTTCACGTTTGAGACGATCGCAGTCTGTTTCTTTGATCAAAGAGTTGCGTACTCTTTCAAAACGTGCGTGCGGGTCTTCCTTACCGTATACCACCTAAAACACGGATACCCGGAAAATTCCGTGTTTGGCGGGGAAAGAGTTAATGTAGAACACTGGCTAAATTTCTAAACTATTCAAAAGCTTTTTGGTATCGTGCAGATTTATCAAGATAAATAGTGATCTTTTTATCGTCCAGCCCTACCTTTTTAGATTGAATATTCTTTGATTGTGCTAAATGACACTTCTCAGGTGAACATGGCCTAGTCCTTCTAATTGAAGCCATGTAGAGTTATGTTGGTTAAGGGACTGGTCAAGTCCACTAGGCACCAAATATATTAATTTCATCAATCGTTTATACATCTTATTTGTTGCAAGGTAATTGCGTTACTTATATTGGCCAATATACGCCTTCTGCCATCTTGTATTCTAGATATCAGCAATTTAAAAAGTCTGTTTAATGCTTGCTCAATCTTTCCTTGATCGTTAATAAACTAACTGCAAAGTATAACACTAGCCGCTTTTCCACATTTGGGCCAGGGCTATCAACAGGCCAGCCAGGGATTGGCCAAAAAAACAGCCCCAATATGCCGCTGCGGTGCCAACGTCACACACCCCGCCCATCTCGCAAGCAAGAGGGAAACTCGAGCAGAGGTATAATGTTATCTAGAATATCAAGTTTATATCGAATGTAAACGGCAAGATAAGTTAGCATTGACAACGCCCTGACTGTAACTTCCATGTCTAGAGTGGTCTCTCCACTAACAGTGGGACGATGTCTCGGCTCACAATCTATGAAATTCACCAAACCATGGAAAGTAATTTCCTTGTGCTTTGTCCATTGGGTGTTTTAACAGATTTGTGTGGTTTTTTTTTTTTTTTAAAACCAGTACCGTTGTGCGCTGTATACACAACCTGGATTCAGCGAAACTCCACCTTTTGACATTGAACCCGCTTCAATCCCTGTTTTGGCCCAAGGGTAATCGGTGGGCCAAAGGCCATTGACCCAGAGAAAGCCCAGAGGTGGCGCGTTGAAGGCCCGGAAGTGACTGGCCCTGGCACGCCCTCATTTGGCCCAATAGTGGAAACGTGGCTACTGAGAAAATGGCCAAGGCTTGGGGCCAGATTTACGAAAATGTTCTTACGAGAATGTTTTTGCGGAAAAGTTCTTAAGACTCTTCTGAAGTGCAATTCTTGATTTTTAAGAAATTCTATAACATTTTCTTAATGTTAAGAGTGCATGCCCACTTTTCCCAAATGGGTAAATCTGCAGGCTGGAGACCTCAAAAGGGGGATGGGATCTCCAAAAGGGGGCAAGGTCACTCCAAAATGGGGTTGCAGCTACTCTATAAGAGGGCTTCACTTCCACCAGTGGTTGGGGGGTGAAAATCGGACGTTTCATCATTATATGATCTTAAATTGATTCCTGCAATCCAATATTTTGGAGATACTTTAAAGTCTGCCATGATTTAGATTTTTTTTCAGGACCCGGTGTCACTCACACACTTTGAATTGGATTAAACTGAAAAATAAGCTGTAATCAAAGTACTTTTATACCCATGACTTGTTTCCAACTATCTGTACTATTCATGGTTTTCTTAATAATAATTAATAATAATGTTCTTAACGTTTTGTGAATCTGGCCCCTGACGTTTCTGTTGCTATAACATGATGTCATATTGCTGAACGATCAGAAAGCATGTGCTCTCAATATAACTTATAGTAATTCCAGGAGAAGACCCCTTCAGTAGCAGAAGTGTAATATGGGTGTTTTTCTTTGAGATGATTTGATGTTGCACAATTATAATGGCTAGCTATTTCTTAGTGGAATGCCCTGCCTTTGAGGGAACGTTATTTTAAGAAATTCTCACTTCCTTTTATTACATGCTCTGTGTTCTATAATAACATGTTCTTGATGCTGTAGATGCACAGCTGTGACATGTTTTTAATTTTTATCAGCCATTATGCATTCCCCCTTAACTGACTACATGTTTCGGCTTTCAAATATTTACTTAATTTGTTCTATTAAGATTGCTTGGGGGGGGGGGGGTGTTAATTTAAGTTCAGCATTATGTACACCTTTGAGTTAACTTGGATGCACAGATATAGAATTTCTATGCTGATAATGGATCATTCACAGCTCATTGTGACATAACTGATGTTTTATTCTTAACCTGGATCTGCTACATACATATATAAAAGCTAGTCATTTGACAAACTGGTGTCTGTTAAAAGCTTGGAAACTTTTAACTGCTGCTATTTCAGGTTTTCCTGATAATATAGATGTATGCTGATTTGAACTAGAAATAAATGGCATTACACTTGCCCTTGCAGTACACACATTATTTATGGTGCACTTTGTATTTGCCTATTAATATGAATAGGAGAATTACTGGTAATCCGAATGAATCGCCCACAGCGAGAGAATAATGAACTTCTAACAGATGTAATAATGCATTACATTAGATGATAAATCAATGACATGTAATGAACGTTAAATGGCAAAATGCACAATACAAACCCTAATATCTGTACACATGGTGTAATAGTTATGCTAGCAGCCAGACTCTGTGCAGCGGTGGTTTGTGTGTTTATATTGTGTCGTGTCTTGTTCACAGTTGCTGTTTACAGAGCTTATCTGTGATCTTTCCATTGTATAACTTCTGAAATTTGAATGCAAATACCATGTGAATAAGCAAAAACTTATTTTTTGCTTATTTGAGAATTTTGTGTGAAGCAAAATCATAATCAATGATGCTGTCTACACTGGATGGGCAAGTCATGTTGCGCGGTAAAGGCCTATTTTTGCTGCACGCACTGGCACTACTCCTGCCAACAAGACAAAAGGTCTAGAACAATTGTTTTGCATATTCAGTGTAGACAGTACAGGTTGGAGATTCCCGATATATCTAAGGTGGTGAAGGCCAATAACCGATTAATTGGCTGATCATTTTTCAAAAATCCATTACTAGGATGATCAGAGTTCTTAAGGCCAAAATATTCTCTACGCAAGTACTTTAAGCGCAGATGCAAGCTCTTGGACAAAGTGTGGTCCGTTTGAACGTGCTTAACGTGTGTTCTTGCTTTACTGTTGCGGGAACAAATCTCAGTTATGGAGGTAGACTGATATATTGGTTTTAATGATTAACTATCGTTATCGGCAAAAATCTTTGATAGTTGCCAATGGCTTTTTCATAATTTCCCTGTGTGTTTTGGGCTTGTATAATGAGGGGCTTACATCAAATCTTTTTTGTGGTTATTAGTATTTTGGTTGAATTGGTTGTCGTTTTTTTTTGATAATTAACTAATTTATTTTAAAAACTATTGGCAGATTAATCGGTTATCTGCCTTTCCCATCACCTTGGTTATCTTAACTTTTTTTATTTTTTTTAACCAAAATGAATAAAATCTCAAAAGCAGTTTAACCAAAATTCTAATTATAACCAGAAAATTAAGATTCCTAGTGCATAACTTGGGACTTAAAAATGACAGAAACTTTGCTCCTTTTATAATGCTTTTAAATGTACACTGGCAGCCAAAAGTTTGGAATAATGTACAGATTTTCATCTTATGGAATGGAATTGGTACTTTTATTCACCAAAGTGGCATTCAACTGATCACAAAGTATAGTCAGGACATTACAGATGTGAAAAAAAAAAAAAAATACAGCACCATCGCTAATTTGAAGAGTAATTTTTAATCTAGACAGACCCCATTTCTAGCAGCCAACACTGTATCCTTGAGTAATCATGCTAAATTTATAATTTGGTACTTAAAAACAAACACAATGTTAAGCTTCATTCACAAATGTGTTTGATAAATGGCAAGTGATTTTCGAGTTGCCGCAGTATACAATAGACTGGCATGTCTTGAGGTCAATATTAGGTCAAAAATGGCAAAAAAGTATCGAGAGCCTGACTGATACCGATTTTAGAAGGGGGATTCAGATTATTGATATGGTGGTCAATCTAGTTAAAAAAAATATATTTACATTTATGCATTTGGCAGACGTTAATATTGTTCTAACAAGTAATTTCCATTGAACATGAATTGCATCTGAGCACATGATGGGCCAAAATTGTATATATTGTAATATTCTAAAATATTTTTGCAGTTCAAAACCACAGAACTCACATTTGACATGTTTGTATATAATAGAACATGACATTCATATCATGCAAACATATTATTTTGGGCATTTCCATGGAAATGTCAACCACATCAATTAAAAATAAAGTTACCAAAGGAACAAAAATGGCTTTTTAAATTCTATAGATGTGTAATGGAAAATGCCATCCAGACCGCTAGAGGGTGCCGCTTGCTTACACAATGCTGACTGAATAGCTGATTATAGTTTTATTTTAAATGCAGCCTTTCAAGCTTTTGTAATCGCACAAGACCTTAATGCGATTTTTCAAAATTGACAACCATTCGTGCAGCCTTAACAGATACCATAACAATGTCTCAGAAATCTAAGTTTGCTGGGGTTTTTTTTTTTTTTTCAAAGCATATTTATGGTTTTACCTCATGTATGCCTCTTTCACAAGTGTCACATAACAATGTTTTTAACTCCTTGTGAGAATGATGGAATAAAAATTTAATATTACATATTCTTTGGAGTACCAAACCTTTTAAACCCTCTAAATGAACCATCGGTTTTTCACCGATTTTGATGGGTGTTTAATTTTAATTGGGTCATTATTTGGCCAATTAATGTCAGTGGCCGATACATTGGTGCATCCATAGTTTTTCCATCTTTCATGTAAGTAGTGTAGTGATGAAGGCATCTTGGTGAACTCCTTCACTGCAACCACCCATTTTTAGGGGCCGGGAGGTTCTGGGCAGGTGTCATGCATTTCACCTGTAATTATAGATCTCACAGTGCTTGAAGGTATATTGAAAAATGTATAACTTGCCCTGAAACCATTTCACATCTGTTTGAAATATTTTCAGGGATTTGTGTTTCCATGAAATTGCATTTGGTTTGAGTATTTAACCAATGACCGCAGGTGTCTAAATTTTGTCTGGATTTTCAAAATGCCTCCTTTTCCTCTCCAGCTCGAGTTATTCATCCGCGGCCCTCAATTTCGAGAAGGAGCACGAAATCAATCCTGTGTACGACTCACCCAGAATGTCACGCCGGAGTTTAAGACTACACCCCACTACTGGTTTCTATGGTGACAACAGCTTCACGGAAATGACGCCGAATCACAACTTGAGCTCTTACAAGCGTTCCAGCAGCAGCAAGTCGAGCGTCAGCAGGTCAGCTGTTCATTTCTGTCAATACAAGATATCAAACATCACTTATCTGCAAACTCTCATAGCTTCATGCTAGCACATTCACATGAGGGGGCTGTATTTTACCCAAAATGAAAATTCTGTAATTTGTTCACCCTGAAAGCCATACAGGTTTGAAAAGGAGTGGCAGCTTTATACTGAGATGTCTTGTTATTGCTAGTAGCAAACAAGTGATGTTAGAATCGGGTACTAAGACAAGAAAATATTTGGCCAATCAGTTTCAATGCCAAAAGATGGAAATTCCCCTGAAAGGGGCATTTGTATGATCGCCCCTTTAGCACATTTTTGACGTCTTACAGCAAGTTCTTGCAACTTTACCTGCTAGAACTTATTTAAGGGTTGTTTGACACGTTTCAAAAATGAACTTGAAAGTGGGTCAATCTTGTTTTATTTCCACAGGTCTGTTCATAGCAGACGGCAGCAGCAGGAATCATCCATGTACGAGTCTCAGAATGTGACTCAAACTCCTCAGAAAGATCAGATGGCATCAGACATGAGCTTCATCAGTTCAGTCAGTGATGCGTCTCTGATCTCCAGTCTGCTGGATCAGTCCACACTCGGACAGAGCTCCGCTACGCACACTTTCTCAGGTCAGTGGCCATTCGTGTGGTCCATGTTGCCTACAAGCCCAAAACACAATTACTATAGCAACATTGAGCGAAATTAGCTTAAAAGCTTTTATAAGATTCAATCTAAACATAGTTAAGCCAAAACGGTCTATAACAGGACTAAGGGACATGGACCAAATGTGTAGTTACTGCAATTTGGCTTTGCAAGGCAGTATGCTTATTCTCCATAGATAAAATTGGTTTAGGAAAAAGTTGCTGTTTTTTTTTTTTTACTTTCAAAGTGCAAATGCGATGACGTGTCATGCCAAAGACCAAATAAATATGGTACAAAGACCATGGATTACCTAACAGCTTATCAATCTAATGATTATCCACCACAATGGTGTTTACTGGGTCCTTAAAGCAAATAAAAATCATGAAATACTGATTAAATGCGTTTTGAAGGTATAGTCACTAGATGTAGACAATATGCATTTAAACGTGATTTTTAGTGTGATAAAATGGCTTGCTAGCATTTTCTGTGTAAATTTGTATCCATTTTTACAACTTTGTTGCTATGACAACATAACACTGTAAACCGTGAAATCCTAAAACGACTGTAAAAAAAAATGTACAGCACAAAAAATACTTAGTTTTAACAGAAGAATCAAAAAGGGCTTTTTATACAATTATAAGCTTCACGTGTCTGCCTTTTTTAAACCCTTCAAAAATGGGCCTCATTTTAAGTGCCTCGAGTTGGGACTTTTTAAGGAGGGACGAGTTGAAATGATTTTTTGTTAACCAACATAATGCCACAAATGCTGTCGATTGAGCTTAACTTGTTTTGAACCCGGAGTTAATGTATGGCTTGTCTAATTAGGTGCTGTTATGTTCATATTAATATTTCAATCACATTTCCTCTAGGTGGTACTTATTTGCTCCGAGGATGTTTTCAGGCCATATTTAGATATTTTATGCAAGATAGATGCAAAGGTGATGGTATACTGCGAAACACTCAAATTGTAAGCTTTAAAATGATACCACACATACCTGAATTCTGTATCCGGGGACTTAAAACGTTTTAAGCGTAAACTTATTTCATGATATAGCACTGGTGAGTCCATAATAAAGATGCTGAGGTGTTTTCTGTTGTTCAAGCGAAAACCTACATGTATACAATGATTTTCATTAACATCAGCAAACATTACACTGATTAGTCAACATTAAAAGCTGCTGAAAAACGGTGAAGTGCAGATAATCTCCCAAAGAGACCGATGAATGCCATACACGTCAGAGGCTGGATGAGGTCACTTATCCGGTTTACAAATAAGCATTTAACACAGTTGGTTGGTTGGCAGATTGATTTGGCTTGAATCAAAAAGTAAAGCTTGAAAGCAGAGGATTAAATATGAACCAAAATGTTATTTTGGGCAGAAGTTAAGCGGTAGCTATGCCTCATTTAATCTTGACTGTGTAAACTATGTATGAAGCAATGTATAAACTTTTAGGTTTGTGGAGTAAACCATTTGTATCCCAATAAAACCATTAGACCAGGCCAGTTTATAATCAGTCTTCTGTAATTCACATAAAATGTTTTTTGTTGTTGTTGTATTTAGCACGGAGGAGGAGAACTGACCAGAGCTCAGGGTTGGGGAATGGAGACATTAGTAAAATAGAGACCCACACTAATGTGGCGAATGGCTTCATCTGTAAGGACTGCTCCTTCAATGCAGACAGGACGGAGACCGAAACGGCGTGTTCTTTAGCATACTCTCCATCCGGATCCTCGGCAATCCATCAGACGTATGCAGATATTGCTCTTACCACCTCTCAGAACAGAGTTGTTAAGACAGGTGAGATGGTCAGCTCACGAAGAGTCCTACTCTGGTCAAGTTGAAGGGGCCGTTTAGTTGGAGTTTGGTGCAAATCTCGTATCCCTGATAGTGTTTTTTGTATTTTGTCCGACAGCCTTATTATTCATTGTTAAACAAGCTTTCTAATGCCTACTAAATGTGTCCAATGTGCATAAAGCACAGTAAGTTCTGTTTTTGTGTTATTTTATTGCTTATAACATGTTTTGTTCAGAGTTATTGTGTAGAGATTGTCCTCCTGTTTTTCTTTTTAGAAATATTTTCCATTGGATGCGGTGTATTTCTGGTGTTACCATGGCTTATGCAACTTCACGCCCACTCTCTCTGTTCTATCAATAACTATGGAAATGCATGCTGGAATTGTAGGTGGGTTGGTGTGATATTTTGTCTTGTGTGTTTCAGCTCATGACAGTTACTGTGGCAGTATGAATGTGAGCAATCTGGTGACCGCAGACAGTCATCTCAATCTCAATGGATCGCTCTGTAAGTACACGCAGGACACGTAACCGAATCTTCAGTGCACAAGCAACCACTGCTAATGGCTGTATATCATATATGATGTGGGCCTTTTGTGTAGTAAGACTTGTCAAAAACATCCACTTTGTGATAAGTGGGGATAACAGGCTATATCTTTCTGAGACCCCGTGTCCACATGTGTAAACATTAATTTTTGGACTGATCTTAGTTCAGGAGTCTCTAGGCAGTCATTAAAGGGTTTTGAGCATGTATGTGAGCATTAAGAAAAATGTGCCTATTGTTCAGTGTAGATAGGAAATTGTATCTCATTGAGAATCAATGGATGCATCAAAAAGCTGAAAATGTTGCTTTCAGAGGCTTTTTATGGATTTGGGATGAAAATGAGGTGCATTTCAAACTGTTCTGAGGCCAGTGCAGGCAAAAAGCACACTGGAGGTCAAGTCATTCACTAAATGGGGAGCAAGGGAGCATTCTATAGCTTTCCCATGCAGCTAAGTGCATTCACTCCTAACATCCTGTCTAAAGTTCAGTTTCAGGCTGCAGATGATGTTTTGACCACTCAACATGTTTGGCAGACATGGGACAATGATAAACAGTATATAGATTCAGAATGTTTCATGCAAAATTGTATTTTAACATTGGTGACCATGATTGGATGATACTGGCCATCACTTTGAATCAGAATTGTTTATGCTAATGTCTGTAACATCCCAAACAATCCAACACTCCTGGAAACATTATTAACAATTTGATAGAACAAATATCTGACTTTCTGTAGCTTGGTGTAGTTTTATAAGTTTCTTAGGGGCCACTAGTTACAAATCAAAAAGGGAAATGGAAAATCCAGTCACTGTTGGATCTCAGGAGGATGTATATTGGTTGAGCAAAAGGACAGAACTTTTTCAGAACATTCATTGCCAATAGCTAAGAGTGCATAATCATAAGTATTTATGATATGTGCATTATTGTTAAAGAGCAACTATTATGGTTTTTCAAATATTACCTTCAGGTAGAGTGTTATATAGCTGTTTGTGAAAAAAAAAAAAAAAAAGTCTGCAAAGTTTCAAAAATCAAAGTACACGACAAATGGAGTTATTGACTCCCAAAAGAACTGATTCTGAACTCCTGAAACGAGTCATTGGTAATTCCAGACTTACTTCCTGTACTACCCTAATTTGGTAACAAAAAAACCCACCTCTGGTCTTCATTGGCTGCTCATGAACAGCTTTGACCCGCCCTCAAACATACACTAAGCAGTAGACCAATCACAACAGACTGGGACATCTGACCAATCAAAGCAGAGTAAGCTCTCTGAAAGGAGTTTAGAATGAATGCTTTAGAACGGATCATTGAACGAGTCGTTTTTGACACTGGGTTGGGGGGGGAATGTAATGCTGCAATTTTAAAATATGAGAAAATTAAAGTGTTTTTTGACCTTGGATGCATGTAAATCTATAGTATGAGACCTTTAAAACAAAATTAGGAACGTTTAAAAACCATAATATTTGCTCTAAACAACTAGGGTTCCCTCTGAAATTAGCATTGCTTTGCACGGTTCATGCTCCTGTTTTGTGGCCCCTGAACTTTAGTGTTTTGAGGGCCATTTGTTTTCGTACGGCTAGTTTACCTCAGCCTAATGGTCAGCAGAGAATATGACTGGCCTTTCTAAATGACAACGGTGTTCAATGATGACAAATGATCCACCCAACAATATCACACATTGGGACCCGCATGGCAAAATCAAGAGTCTGGAATATTGAATGTTTGAATAGCCTTGAGTTATTCAGCCAAAGCCTGAGCTGTTTGTGACGTGCACTTTTTTTTTTTTTTTTTTATGTCTTTTTTAAAATCTTTAAATTTAAAGCATATTTTGTGTTTTTTATTTCTTTCCATATATTTTTGTTTTCACTGATTTACCACCTTGCATCTGATGCTGTAATACCTGCTGATTCACAGGTGATGACTGTAAAGGGATGCAGAACATGGAAATGCACAAGGAACGCATTTCCTTCACCCGCCACGTATTCACAGTATTGTGGGCCCTTATTTCTTACACAGGTTAAATACCTTCATGTCTTTACTCCTATATGATTTTACATTTTAATCCGTGTTTTCATTTGGCTGAGTTTGACAACATCTAAGACTATGCATTTCCAAAACGTCACTGGATTATTGGATCGTATAGCCTTTTATTTACTGATTCTGTTCTATTTTGGTGGTACACGCTCAGGTTACGGTCTGCTGCAAGTTTGCCGAAGTTTTGGTTCAGCTGCTGCATTTATGGCTCGGAAGCTGAAGTCCGTTCTGTGGTTGGCCTTTTTGTCTCCAGGTCAATATTCTCCAGACTGTTTACTCTCTTCCTCTCTCACTTTGTCCTCTTGTCAGTGTGTCAAATGGTCAACATTTACCGAGAACCACTTATAAACTCAGCAAAAAAAGAAATGTCCTCTTTCAACTGCTTTTATTTTCAACAAACTTAACATGTAGATGTATTTGTATGAACATAAAAAGATTCAACAACTAAGACATAAACTGAACAAGTTTCACCAACATGTGTTTAACGGAAATGAAATGATGTGACCCTGAACAAAAGGGGGGGTCAAAACCAAAAGTCCCAGTCAGTGTCTGGTGCGGCCACCTGCTGCATTATTACTGCAGTGCATCTACTTCTTACTCATTTTCCAGTTCTTGCTGTGAGATGTTAACCCACTCTTCCACCAAGGCACTTGCAAGTTCCCGGACATTTCTGGGGGTAATGGGCCCTATCCCTCTCCCTCCGATCTAACAGGTCCCAGACGTGCTCAATGGGATTGAGATCCGGCCTCTTCACTGGCCGTGGCAGAACACTGACATTCCTGTCTTGCAGGAAATCATGCACAGAACGAGAAGTTTGGCTGGTGGCATTGTCATGTCAGGATGAGCCTGCAGGAGGGGTACCACATGAGGGAGGAGGATGTCTTCCCTGTAACGCACAGCGTTGTGATTACCTGCAATGACAACAAGCTCAGTCCGATGATGCTGTGACACATCGCCCTAGACCATGATGGACCCTCCAAATTGTTCCCGCTCCAGAGTACAGGCCTTGGTGTAACACTCATTACTTCAATGATAAACGCGAGTCCAACCATCACCCCTGGTGAGACAATCCCATCTTGTCATCGAAGAATACTTTTTGCCAGTCATATCTGGTCCAGCGAGTTTGTGACCTTAATTGTTGGTGATGTCTGGTAAGGACCTGCCTTACAACAGATCTACAAGCCCTCAGTCCAGCCTCTCTCCGCCTATTGTGGACAGTCTGAGCACTGATGGAGGGACTGCGTGTTCGTGGTGTAACTCAGGCAGTTGTTGTTGCCATCCTGTACCTGTCCCACAGGTGTGCTATCCGGATGTACCGATCCTGTGCTGTTGTTTTTACACATGGCCTGCACTGCGAGGATGATCAGCTGTCCTTCCTACCTCACTGTAGCACTGTCTTGGGCGTCTCAAAGTACGACATTGCAATGTATTGCCCTGGCCACATCTGCAGTCCTCCTTGCAGCATGCCCAAGTCACTATCACGCAGATGAGCAGGGACCCTGGGCATTTTCTTTTGGTGTTTTTCAAAGTCAGTAGAAAGGTCTCTTTAGTGTTCTAAGTTTTTATAATGTGACCTTAACTGCCTACCATTAAAGTTCCACAGATGCATGTTCATTAATTGTTTGTGGTTCACTGAACAAGCATGGAAAACATTGTTTAAATCCCTTACAATAAAGATCTGTGAAAGATAATTATGTAAAAATCCAAATAACTTCAAATACAGTGTAAAGGGACGTGACGTTTTTTAAATTTTTTTTTGCTGAGTTTAGTTAACTGGATTTATATATATATATATATATATATATATCTCTCTCTTTTAGGATTCTGCAGTTCTAGGTTACTTTATCAAATGTGAGCAATTTGTGGCATTTGACCATGTTAGAGTTTTTGTAAGAACGGTTGAATTGCCTTGTAGAGTTCATGCCAGATCAAGTGCATGCTATCATTAACGCAAAAGGCGTGTGCGTGCGTACACTCAGTTGAATTCAGAAATGTACATTCTCTTCGGTTGAAGTCATAAACAATTTTTTAACCACTCCACAGATTTACTATTAGCAAACTCTAGTTTTGGCAAGTCGCTTAGGAAATCTACTTTGTGCATGACAAGTTATTTTTCCAAAAAATGTTTAGATCGATTGGTTCACTTAAAATTGACTAGATATATATATTTATATATCACACACACACACACACACACTGGTGGCCAAAAGTTTGGAATAATGTACAGATTTTACTCTTATGGAAAGAAATCACCAAAGTGGCATTCAACAGATCACAATGTATAGTCAGGACATTAATAATTTCAATTTCACTCAAACACGTTGTCTTTGTTGCCATAATATGCAATAGACTGGCATGTCTTAAGATCAATATTAGGTCAAAAAATGGCAACAACAAAAAAGATGCTGCTTTCTCTAGAAACTCGTCAGTCAATCATTCTTTTGAGGAATGAAGGCTATACAATGCTTGAAATTGCCAAAAAAACTGAAGATTTCATAAAAAGGTGTAACTACAGTCTTCAAAGACAAAGCACAACTGTCTCTAACAAGGACAGAAAGGGATGTGGAAGACCAGATGTAGAACTAAACAAGATAAGTACATCAGAGTCTCTAGTTTGAGAAATAGACACCTCACATGTCCTCCGCTGACAGCTTCATTGAATTCTACCCGCTCAACACCAGTTTCATGCACAACAGTAAAGAGAAGACTCGGGGGTGCAGAACTTATGGGAACAGTTGCAAAGAAAAAAAAACAGAAAAACAAAAAAAGTGGGCAAAGAATCACCGACGTTGGACAACAGATAATTGGAGAAGCGTGTTATTGATCTTAATCCCATTGAGCTTTTGTGGGATCAGTTAGACTGTAAGGTGCGTGAGAAGTGCCCGACAATATAGCCACATCTATGGCAAGTGCTACAGGAAGTGTGGGGTGAAAGGTCACCGGAGTATCTGGACAAACTGACTGCTAGAATGCCAAAGATCTGCAAAGCGTGGAGGATTTTATTTTTTTTTAATGAGAATTCTTTGAAGTAGTTCTGAAAATTGGTTTTCAAATTGTAATAGTAATTTTTCACGTTATTAATGTCTCTCTATACATTGTGATCAGTTGGATGCCACTTTGGTGAATAAACCAAAATGTACCAATTTCTTTCCATAAGAGTAAAATCTGTACTTTATTCCAAACTTTTGCCGTGTATTGTGATACTTAATAATAATAAAAAAACGGGCAGGAAATTCAAAAATGACACTTAAAAATTCTTGTTATGAATGCAGTTCACTGGTACTGTCTTTTGAAAATGTGTAAATGTTCTAATCTTCATTCATTTGATTTTACTAACAATCTGTGATTTCTCAGTGCATATGCGCTAAAAAACAATTTTGACGCTGTAATACCTGCTGATTCACAGGTGATGACCGTAAAGGGAAGCAGCACATGGAAATACACACAGCACACAAACACACTTCCTACATCCGCCACGTATTCACCGCACTGTGGACCCTTGTTTCTTACACAGGTTAAACCCCTTCAGATCTTTACTCTTCTTTATGCAGCTAAAGATACTTTGTTCCAAGAGAGCTTGGTCAAATGACTAAACTATGAAACTTTTATACCTAAACTTCTATAGCTGGGTGTTCACTGATTGTTCTGTTTTGGACTTTGTACCCCGATGGTACACACTCAGGTTACGGTCTGCTGCGGGTTTGCCAAGGGTTTGGTTCAGCCGCTGCGTTTGTGACTCGGAAACTGAAGTCCCTTCTGTGGTTGGCCGTGTTGGCTCCAGGTTTATATATTCCCGTCGTTTACTGTTATAGAGCATGCTTGTCTTCCTCTCTCATTTCCTCCTTTAATGTCCGTGTGTTAAACAGTCAACGTGCACGGGTGCAAGCCGTCTCAGACTTTCACCATCATTGATTTCATCACTTCTTTCAAGCCCACTGAACCCGCTCCACTCATTTCTCAAGTCTGAATATTTTTTAGTTTTTTCCACCAGCAGTCAAGGTGTGTGTGTGTGTGTGTGTGTGTGTGTGTGTGTGTGTGTGTGTGTGTGTGTGTGTGTGTGTGTGTGTGTGTGTGTGTGTGTGTGTGTGTGTGTGTGTGTGTGTGTGTGTGTGTGTGTGTGTGTGTGTTCTTTCCAAACTTTTACCTCTGGTGGTCCGAGTACGTCCATTTCTTTCTGATTCTTGGGACTAACGATTCTTTTTCGACACCTTCTTATACCTTTAAATTAGTCTTGTAGTGTGGAAGACTAGAAAGGCCACTTCAAAATAAAATGAAGGAATCAATTATTGTAAAATGATTAAATTCACCTTTACAAATGTAGTTAAATGTGCCAAAACAAAATCATTTTAAATTACTTTTCAAAGT
Organism: Xyrauchen texanus; assembly: GCF_025860055.1. NCBI lineage: Eukaryota > Metazoa > Chordata > Actinopteri > Cypriniformes > Catostomidae > Xyrauchen > Xyrauchen texanus. The sequence continues at coordinate 42,374,871 of NC_068287.1, forward strand.
GTCTCAATCCATTTTCCAATTGAGTTAAATGCCATTTAGATAGTCATCACATGGGAACAACCAATACACTTTTGATGGTATTTTAAGACATGCCTCCTTTTTGATGTAACATGGATGCCAGTGAAATGTTTGGGGGGTGGGAAAGGCTATATATTTGCCAAAACGTAAAACATGATTAATTGATTCCTTCCAAAAAAACGTTACTTTTTGGCGCTATTGGTCTTCAATATGTAGAAGTTGCACTCCTGGTCTTCCATATGCAGAATTCACACTACATTCCTAACACAACTCAAATGATGTGGTTTCTCTTCATTTAAATTCCTCTACACATGTGTTTTGAACAGGGAAAGCAGCAACCGGTGCCTTCTGGTGGCTGGGAACAGGATGGTATCAGCTGGTAGCTCTCATGTCTCTACTCAATGTCTTTCTCCTCACCAGGTAAGTCTTTGAAGCTTTTCCTTTCACTGTTGGCTTTCTTTCATTGAATCCCTGTTATCATGTGATGTGGTCAGGATGCCTACATTTTGCACTCATGTTAACTAAATGCTGATTTTCAGGTGTTTGCCCAAACTACTGAAGCTACTTTTGTTTCTTCTACCCTTCCTTCTGCTGTTTGGTAAGTTTAAATCTGTCAATTGTGCTGACGTTAAGTAAAATCTGACACTGATTAACAGCCACACCTGTTCCATATTTTGCACATGCATGCTTTTGCCTATTCTCTTGATTACTTCCATGTCTATCCAAGAATGCACAAGCATGCACATTCTCTTGTCTCTTTCTTTCTCTCTATTAGTCAAATCTCTCTCTCATATCATAAGATACATCTCAACTCATATGCTTCAAGAATGTAATTTTTGGAGAATCGGTCTCAGTGTTTTGCATTATCTCTTTGTTTGCAGGATTATGGTACCTCGGTCCGAGCATTCTGTCCTTACTTCCATCTGTAAACATCACAGAAGTGAAGACACGGGTCACCTCTATGACATCACTTCCTTCCTTGCCCTCTTTACCTACACTACCCTCATTGACATCAGAACAACTTGTCAAAGTGGAACACATCCCACCTACAGCCATCTCACAGGTATAGAATTATCTCCAATCAGTATTGAACTAATTCAAAATGTATTTTCTAAGTCTTTGATCACACTGATGCCTGAAATTACTCTGAGCCAAACATTATGACCACTCACAGGTGAAGCAAATAATGTTGATCATCTCTAACAAAGCCACATGTCAAGGTCTGGGTAGATGGTGGCTCAGTGGTTGAGGCTCAGGGTTATTGACCAGAAGGTCAGGGGTTCAAGCCCCAGCAAGCCCCAGCACCACCAAGATGCCACTGTTGGGCCCTTGAGCAAGGCACTTAACTCCAGGTTGCTCCGGGGGGGATTGTCCCTGTAATAAGTGCACTGTAAGTCGCTTTGGATAAAAGCGTCTGCCAAATGCATAAAATGTAAATGTAAATGGGTAGATTAGATGGTAAGTGAACTATCATTTGTCAAGGTCAACATGTTGAATGCTAGGAGAAATGGGCAGGAGTTAAGACCGGAGCGACTTTGACAAGGGCCAAATTGTTATGGCCAGATGACTGGATCAGAGCATCTCTGAAAAGACTAGGCTTGTGGGGTGCTCCCGGTCAGCAGTGGTGAATACCTACCGACAGTGGTCTGAGGAGGGACAAACCACAAACTGGCAACTGGGTGTTGGGCTCCCAAGGCTCATCGCTATGCAACAATGGCTATCCCGTCTGGTCTAAATCTACAGAACGTCTACAGTGGCACTATATATTGTTGGGCCTCATGTATTTAGATACAAGACAAAGGCAGGCCTAACACAGTCGTAAAGCCTGACTGAGGCCCACAAAAACAAATCGTAAATCTTACTGATAAAAACCATGCCAAAAGCAAACAAAGGGAGTACAAAACCGACTACAAATCCCAAGAAGCCTTTCAAAGGCCAAAGGATCGAACTCTCAACTCTTATTGAATGAGGCACTCAACAGAACGACCCTCTACCATGATGTCATCAGGAGTAGAAATACCTCAAATCGTTCTGTACGTTGCTTCCAGTGACTTTGCTTGCCGTGCGTAGACTCAGCTCATTGCTGCTGTCAGATGGTGGTTTCCATTTGTAGGTTGTGTGCAGATTTTATTTGCTTTGTTTCAATCCATGATTTTATGTGATATCCCCAAAATTTGGGATGCGGTGTGCATTTAGCGTCATACAGAATTACCAAGTAACCTAAAACTTTATGTATTGCAGGTGTTTTGTTGCATAAAAATGAATATAGCCTTTCAAATATATACCTCATCTCTTTCAGCCTGCTTCAGAGTCGATATACAGCGAGCGTTTGGCTCTGCTGGAGGAGCGAATGGTGATGTTATGGGAGAATGTCCAGAAGGGGGAGCTGAAAGCAAAACAACATCATCAGGAGGCTTTGGGTTTGGTTCAAGCTCTTCAGGAGCAGATGAAAACTCAAACAGACAGAGAATCGCTCAGCCTATGGGTTTCACACCTGCTCGAACCCAAATTCACTGAGATAAAGGGGGAGATGGAGAGAGAGTGGTCCAGCAGGACAGAGGTGAGCCTGCTTAAGAATGACGTCCTAAAATCTAAGCCAACTGAGCCAAACTCCAAAGCATAAAATAAGAGTTTTGCTTGAGATGCCACAGTTGCATGTGGAATATTTGTCATTCTCAAAATGTTTTGAATACCTGTATGAGTTGAATCTGATGATTTGTTCACAAGAGCATTAAAAGTAAGTTAGGTAAATTGTTTTATCTTCTGAGTCTTAGTTTTTTTTGCTTTTATTGTGCGTTTCAGACGGAGAAACGGCACGTTCAGCATCAGACTGTTCTAGAATCTCGACTAAATGAGCTGGAACTCCTGCTGCAGAGCCTGAACTCTAGAACAGAGGTAAAGCACACTCTTTAATGACTTACACCACGTCCTTAGCAGGCATAATGTAATAAATGGATCTCTTACATGTTAACCTGTTTTCTCTCTCATGACCAGCTGTGACCATTACAATTGATGTTTAATAAGACATTTTTTATTCTCGATTTGGACTTGTAGGACATTGTGTTTTTCACCCTACCACAGTGAAATATGAGTGGTCCAAAATCCTCTACATAGCCATATATAAAGGTGTTTCAGCACACCTTGTTGGGATAGTGTTTCACTTACCGTTCATTCAGACATGTATGCAAATGTTAATGGTAAAGATTGGTCATACTCGTTCATCTAATTATGTCTAATTGTATTTTGTTCCCCTTATCAAAGGAAATCCGTCATAAACCGCAGATTCCTGCACCAGCCCATGTCAGGTAGAGAGATTCCTCTGTAAAATCACCTTCCTCTTAAATCATCTAATGTTTTTTCAGTTCTGTGTTAATACTGTGGTGTGTCTACTCTGTAGTGTTGGAGTGTCTCAAGAGAAGCATGATCTTTTGCTCTCTGAGGTTCAGAGGTTTGAAGCTGAGCTTGGGCGCATCAGAGAAGATCTACGAGGGCTAATGGGATGTCAAGGGAAATGTGACCGTTTGGACACCATACATGAAACTGTGAGATTTGTTTATATGCAGGGTCTTGATATAAATTAGATGGTGTGCAGTTGGTTCCGTTTGGGTTCGTTGCATTTAGTTCTGAGCCATTTAGTTTCGTCTTGAGTTTGATTTTTAGTTTTATTTGGTCCTGTGTAGTTTGTGTTGCACTCTCCTTTTTCTCCCCAATTTGGAATGCACAATGCGCTCTAGGTGCTCGTGGTGGCGTAGTGACTCTCCTTAATCCGGGTGGTGGTGGAGGACGAATCTCAGTTGCCTCCGTGTCTGAGACTGTCAATCCGCGCATCTTATCACGTGGCTTGAGCGCGATACCATGGAGACATAGCGATTAGTTGCCACTACACCTTTCATAATATCCATTACCAGCTTCATACTTATCTTCTGTCATCTTCTCCAGGTGTCCGCACAGGTGAGGGATGAACTGTACGCTCTGTTGTACGGTCGGAACAGGGGTGAAGCGGAGATCCCTGAACCTCTGATGCCATGGCTGGCCTCTCAGTACACTCGCTCCTCTGACCTCACCGCAATGCTCACATCCCTGGAGCGAAGCATTCTGGGAAACCTGTCCGTTCAGCAGCAGGGGCGCGAACAATCCTATGCTCAAACTGTCACGGAGACTGTTGCCCACACCACAGGGGCTGCTGGGATGTCAGAGGAGGTACAGGGACATTTAGGTCCTAGAGTCCACATACTTGATCGCAGTTCATTAAAGTTTTACGATAAGTTCATTGCAAAACATGGTACGTTTAAAGTATTATCCCAGAATCACCATTTCTGGTGGATCTGTGTTTTTGGAGTTCACACTGGAATAATTCTAACAAACTAGCACAACGCCAGCTTAGTTCATTGTTTTTGCTGTAGCTAGAATTATATTGAGCTTCAACCTGAGTGTTTGATATTTGACATTTCCCTCCCAAATCTCTCAGCAAGTCCAGCTGATTGTCCAGCGGGCTTTGAAGATTTATTCGGAGGATCGCACCGGACAGGTGGACTATGCTTTGGAGTCTGGAGGTGAGCAGATCTACAGAACACACATGTGGACCAGAACATCACTAGTCCTTTTAGAGCAATGTATGCATTTATTTATGAAGACATTTACGAGTGATGTTTGTGCAGGTGGAAGTATTCTCAGCACACGCTGTTCTGAAACGTACGAAACAAAAACAGCACTAATGAGCCTGTTTGGACTTCCACTCTGGTATTTCTCACAGTCGCCACGAGTTGTCATCCAGGTAAAGACATTGTGTTCACACGGTACACCTTATTTGATTAATTTCAATCATGCATTACAAGTCATGTAACAAGTAAACAAGATATATGATGTGAATTTCTGTCTGCCCTATAGCCGGACATGTACCCAGGCAACTGCTGGGCATTTAAAGGCTCCCAAGGTTACCTGGTGATCAGGCTCTCTTTGAGTGTGCTCCCTACTGCCTTCTGTCTGGAACATATTCCCAAATCACTCTCTCCATCCGGAAACATCAGCAGTGCACCGCGTCGATTCACTGTCCATGTAAGATCATACACTCACAACTTAGTCTCTAGAGGCAAAATGTAGGCATTTATCTAGATGCTAAGGAATACTGACCCGTTATGCTACGGTACATGTTACGTTTTGCCATCTTTGCAGGGATTGGATGATGAATACCAGGATGAAGGGAAACTTCTGGGTGACTACACCTATGAAGATAATGGAGAATCATTGCAGATGTTCCCAGTCATGGTAAAATATATGCATGTGTTGTACTATGCAGAATGTGTGGTTGTAGAATAGAGGTCTCCGATATACCGATTTGCAGATTAATAGGTGGCGATTATTAACATTTTATTGCAAATCACTGAAAATATCAAACTGATCAAAACGTAATGTCATATGTCATTGGAAAGCTCTCAAAGAGTAGAATACAACCAGCCTATCTGTTTTACTCGCAGACAAAAATATAGCGAGTAATAACGAAGTATGTGTCTTTGACATGCATGTAAACAGGTATTACTTATAAGCCGCTTTTTTTGATTGTAACAAAATATCACATAACATTACTTGGAGGATGTGATTATCTTTAAAAACAGCCCACACACAACATAATCGGACGCATTGATCACTCAATAATCCACACATAGCACAATGTGCACACAGCACATCATGTGCTATCTGGCTAAAAACACGTTAGCTTTCCTGGATCAGGTGACTTTATTGGAAAGTATGTAGTACTTTGTCCAGTGTCATGGAATTCTAAGCTAAAATATTAGGATTCAGATCGCTGCAATCAGAGGTGGAAGTCATCCAAATATGGGCAGAGAGGATCGTTCATTGTAATTACATATGGCCACCACTAGATGGCGCAAGAACATGATGGACTCAAATGACACAGAATGGAACTGAATGAGATCTCGTTACTCGTGCCTGCATGCTTTGGAGAGAGCATGCCTTTTAGTCATTGTTTTATTTGCATGTGTATTTAGTTCTTAAAATATTAAGTTTTATTTTGTTTGGAGAGGCTTTTGGACACTTATCGGCAAAATCCACTATTGAAGTTTTGATGCAAGCAATAATTGTATATTTTGTATAAGAACACACCATTTATAGCACCAAATCCAGATGAACTGAAATTTCATCACTAGCAGCATCAAACAGAATTGCAGAAATTATTATTACGACCAACCATGCGATATTATATCACTGCCTCATTTTCTCAAGATTACCTTGAGCTATCAGGAGTTATAACATTTGTCAAGATCATAAATCAGTTTTGTTCTCAGAAAGCCAAACTTGAGTAATATAGGCTAACGACCCCTTAAAAACAGGGCTATTGGAATTGTGTGTTTTATACTTAATAGTTTTTACAGTAGGTAGAGAGTCTGACCCCTTTTTTCCTTCTCTTCCAGGAAAAGAATGACAAGCCATTTCAGATCATAGAGATGAGAGTTCTGTCCAACTGGGGTCATCCTGAATACACCTGCCTGTACCGCTTCAGAGTTCACGGCAAACCACACACTCCGTAATCGGGCCCCACTTTACATTACTATAAATCCCTTTATGTACATAAGAGGAAAGGCTTGGACTAGGATGCGGCACAGAGGAAACTGGACTTATGAGCTACATTTTTAAGACTTCAATAGGATTTGATGGCTGAAACAGAGTTAGGAGGAGCACTAAAGCGGGAAAGAGCATTGAATTTACACTAAGGATTTCCACTTATTCCTTTCACACTTCCTTGCTCTTGCACTGATTCTGCCCATTTGGCTCCTGTCCTCATTGGCTCTCATCCGTAGAGGTTTCTGTGCCTTCAGACAGAACATGCTTCACTTGTACGATGTCTATTTTTTGTTTTCTAAATGTTCAGATCCTCAAGCCACACTAATGTAAGTCTCAAAGCGTGGCTTGAATTGAGTTACGCTAAGACTTTCACTCTCGTCCACTGGTCTCTGATACTTTAACTAGTCTAAGATCACAGAAGGTGGTGACCAGCTGCAAGATTGGACTGTTGTTGTTTTTAAACCTTTTATAACCACTAAACGAGTGGATCTCACAAAACCATGGACGCATGTCATGTTTCACCCCCAAAATGTGTTATTTAAAGAAAAGTCCTGTTTTAGATTTTTTGCATTGTGAAATTACTTTCAAGGCGTTTGCATTACTGTAATGTGACTGGATTTAAATTGTACAGTTTTATACATAGTTTTTGTTGTACTGCCTTTAATTCATACACTTTTTTTTTTTTTTTTTTTTATTACTGTAATTTTATTTTATTGGAATACAGATTATTTTTTTTTCTATGCAAAATGTGCTTCAGTCACAGTGCAAACAATCTAAACTGGTCTTAAAAATAGGCTTAATCATTATTATTTTTCCACGCATAGGATGATTTCCTATCATACTATGCATGGTGGGGTGGGGGTGAAATGTGTCCTAGATGTGATTTTTGTCAGATTCATCCAAACTGGCACTTCACATCTTTTTTTTGTACATTAGAAATAAACTCATAACAGCCATGCATGGTAAGAGACACTATTTTGAACATTCAAATTGTATTTCGACAGAAGGTATTGGATTTCTATGGACCGTTTGTGAGCACATGCACTAATTTGTGTAGATTTTCAACAAAACTGGACACTAAACGCGTCGCTCGTTAGAAAACATATCACAGTGCAGTGTTGATACTCTGCAGGAATGTAACTTATTGTAACTAGTCATTTTGAATCGACTTATATCAGTGTTGATTTTGCAAAACGGGGTGCGCCCTTCGGTCATTATTATTTTGTGTTTTGTTTAAAGTAGACGATGCACTTGATAAAGGAAGTGTATGTTGCACAAGTCCTATGGAATTCATTGGAAGGTTTTAAAGAGGCAGTGCTTCATTTATAGAGCTGCTTTGTCAAACTCAAAGACTCCGTTTGTAAAATACTATTTGTTCATAACTATTTATTTGACAGAAATTTAGTTAAGAAATAGGACTTTGTGCGGTGTTTTTGTAAAATGCTTTTCAGTGCATATCGGTCTGTTTATATGATTTTAGTTTTCTTTTTTTTGTTTCGGTTATAAATGGCTACAGTACTATGAATTGTACCAGTAAAGAATTATAATTGAGGTTATTTGTATGATTTCTTATTAAAGCTTCAGTTTAAAAACTCTGAAATGCAGCTTTTGTAAATGAGTGGTTAAATTCTGTCCTCGTTTACTCTCTCTACTATTCAAGCTCCGTCATGCCATATATATAATTACACATTTACACTTGGGCTATCAAAAGGTGAATTTCACATACAGTGGCAAGAAAACTGTGAACCGTTTGGAATTTGCTGATTTTCTGCATTAATTGCTCCTAAAATGTGATCTCATCTTCATCATAGTAAAGTATAGAAAAAGCAGAATGTGCTGAAGCTAACACAAACGGTTATAATGTGTCTTTATTGAACATCCCATTAAACCTTCACAGTGCTGTGGGAAAAGTATTTGAACCTCTTGGCTAAAGACGTCAACAAAAATGTCTACTTGGTGGCAGGAGTTGGCAAACCTGCTGTCCAATTAATAAAATGAGATTGGAGGTGTGGGTTAGAGCTACTTTGACTTATAAAAAGCACTCAAACATTTTGCATTTGCTATTCACAAGAGGCATCTGCTTATGTGGACCATGCCTTGCTAAATTAAAATGAAAATAATTGTTGCTTTGCCTAAAACCGTAAAGGGTTACAAATTTATCTCGAAGGTCTTAGATCTTCATCTGTCCACAGTTTGACAAATTGCCTATAAATCGAGACTATTTAGTACTGTAGCTACTCTCACTAGAAGTGGCCGTCCAGGTAAGATGGCTCAATGGACACAGCGCAGAATGATCAATGAGGTAAAAAAGATCTCTAGAGGGACCGCTAAAGATTTGAAGGTATCATTGGAACTGGTAAACATCTCTGTTCATGAGTCTACTATATGGAAGACATTAAACGGGGATGGTGTTCATGGCAGGACACCATGAAGGAAGCCGTTGCTTTTCAACAAAAACATTACTGCTTGCATGAAGTTTGCCAAAGACCATTTTGAAAGGTGAAGTGAGCATCATGATTTGGGGCTGCATTGGGGTCTGGACCGCTTGACATCAAAGGAAAAATGAATTCCCAAGTTTATCAAGATATCTTACAGGATAATGTCAGGGTGTGCCAGCTGAATCTTAACAATGACCCTAAACATTGAAGTAAATCTACTACAGAATGGCTTCAAAAAATAATATCCACCATGTACGCCATGTAAATATTGCTGCCAAAGGAGGATCGGCCAGTTATTAAATCCTAGGGTTCATTTACTTTTTCCACAACTCTGTGAATGTTTAATAAAGACACGCAAGATTATAATTGTGTGTTGTTAGCTTAAGCGCATTGTGTTTGTACTTGTAACTGATGAAGATGAGATCACATTTTATTAATCACCAATTAATGCAGACAACCAGCTAATTCCAAAGGGTTCACATACTTTTTCTTGCCACTCTACTTGGTAACTGCTTTTAGTTTGGCCCAACGTTTTAACTTCTGAACTGTTCACGTCAAAATCTGCTATAGGTGGATGGCAGACATGTTTGGTGTTCAATAAGGTGTTATTTCCTGTCCACTAGTGAGCAACTGGCCAATGATATTACTGTATCTGCTCCACGCCCCTTATTGCTGTTTGGAGGACCTTAAAGTAACTTTTAATAGAGATTTCAATATTTAATGCCTATGTAATATCACTATTACAGATAAAGCCATTTTTGAGTCTTTTGCTAATGGTATTTTTTTCTAAATATGTGCTTATATCAACATGGGCTGTCAAATCTGAGGAGAAAACTATTGTAGCACAAGTACGGTCACAATAACATGTTCTGGGTGACGATGCTTTTGTCGTACTGCCTTTATATTGATTTAAGTATAAAAAAAATATGTGTATTACATTAATTGTGTTTTCTGTTTTACACCCTAGAAATTGGATCGATGGAATCATAGATATGTGGATAAATGCCAATCGATTCATAGACGGATATATTTGGATAAATGGTCTGCACTTATACAGCGCTTTTTTAACCTTAGCGGTTACCAAAGCACTTTATACTGGGACTCATTCACCCATTCACACACGCATTCATACACCAATGGGGGCAGAGCTGCCATGCAAAGTGCTAGCCTGTCATTGGGATAGACATTGGGTTGAAATTGGGGTTCAGTGTCTTGCCCAAGGACACTTCGGTGTGTGGGCCGGTAGTCAATCCACCAACCCAACGGTTAGCAGCCAACCCGCTCTACCACCTGAGTTATAGATAGATTCATTCAGATGAATTGATTCGTAGATGGATGGATAGATTCAGATAAATTGATTCATAGATGGATGGATAGATTCAGATAAATTGATTCATCGATGAATGGATAGATTCAGATAAATTGATTCAGTAGATGAATGGATAGATTCAGATAAATTGATTCGTAGATGAATGGATAGATTCAGATAAATTGATTCATAGATGGATGGACAGATTCAGATAAATTGATTCGTAGATGGATGGATAGATTCAGATCAATTGATTCACAGATGGATGGACAGATTCAGATAAATTGATTCATAGATGGATGGATAGATTCAGATAAATTGATTCATAGATGGATGGACAGATTCAGATCACTTGATTCACAGATGGATGGACAGATTCAGATAAATTGATTCACAGATGGATGGATAGATTCAGATCAATTGATTCATAGATGGATGGATAGATTCAGATAAATTGATTCGCAAATGAATGGATAGATTCAGATAAATTGATTCATAGATGGATGGATAGATTCAGATAAATTGATTCGCAGATGGATGGATAGATTCAGATAAATTGATTCGCAGATGAATGGATAGATTCAGATCAATTGATTCATAGATGGATGGACAGATTCAGATAAATTGATTCGCAGATGGATGGATAGATTCAGATCAATTGATTCATAGATGAATGGATAGATTCAGATAAATTGATTCATAGATGGATGGATAGATTCAGATAAATTGATTCATCGATGAATGGATAGATTCAGATAAATTGATTCGTAGATGAACGGATAGATTCAGATAAATTGATTCGTAGATGAATGGATAGATTCAGATAAATTGATTCATAGATGGATGGACAGATTCAGATAAATTGATTCGTAGATGGATGGATAGATTCAGATAAATTGATTCATAGATGGATGGATAGATTCAGATCAATTGATTCATAGATGGATGGACAGATTCAGATAAATTGATTCGCAGATGAATGGATAGATTCAGATCAATTGATTCGTAGATGAACGGATAGATTCAGATAAATTGATTCATAGATGGATGGACAGATTCAGATCAATTGATTCATAGATGGATGGACAGATTCAGATAAATTGATTTGCAGATGGATGGATAGATTCAGATCAATTGATTCGTAGATGGATGGATAGATTCAGATGAAATGATTCGTAGATGAATGGATAGATTCAGATGAACTGATTCGTAGATGGATGGATAGATTCAGATGAATTGATTCGTAGATGGATGGATAGATTCAGATAAATTGATTTGCAGATGGATGGATAGATTCAGATAAATTGATTCGCAGATGAATGGATAGATTCAGATAAATTGATTCACAGATGGATGGATAGATTCAGATCAATTGATTCATAGATGGATGGATAGATTCAGATCAATAGATTCGTAGATGAATGGATAGATTCAGATAAATTGATTCATAGATGAATGGATAGATTCAGATAAATTGGTTTATAGATGGATGGACAGATTCAGATCAATTGATTCGCAGATGAATGGATAGATTCAGATAAATTGATTCGTAGATGGATGGACAGATTCAGATAAATTGATTCATAGATGGATGGACAGATTCAGATAAATTGATTCGCAGATGAATGGATAGATTCAGATAAATTGATTCGTAGATGGATGGACAGATTCAGATAAATTGATTCATAGATGGATGGACAGATTCAGATAAATTGATTCGCAGATGGATGGATAGATTCAGATCAATTGATTCGTAGATGGATGGATAGATTCAGATCAATTGATTCGTAGATGGATGGATAGATTCAGATCAATTGATTCGTAGATGGATGGATAGATTCAGATCAATTGATTCGTAGATGGATGGATAGATTCAGATAAATTGATTCGCAGATGGATGGATAGATTCAGATAAATTGATTCGCAGATGGATGGATAGATTCAGATAAATTGATTCATCGATGGATGGCTAGATTCAGATAAATTGATTCATCGATGGATGGATAGATTCAGATAAATTGATTCATCGATGGATGGATAGATTCAGATAAATTGATTCATCGATGGATGGATAGATTCAGATAAATTGATTCATCGATGGATGGCTAGATTCAGATAAATTGATTCATCGATGGATGGATAGATTCATAGAAGGATTGAGTCATAGACGGATTCATAGAGTCATATGTATAGATTCATGGATGGATAATTTCATATAGCGAATCATAGATAGATTTAGATACAGATAGATAGAAAGATTTCATGGCATTGCATACTAAACAGATTCATTACACTGCATTCTTAAAACCTGCTTCCTAAAAACAATAATATACATGTTTAGAATCTTCCTAGTGGTCACGTGACCTGCTGTTCCCTTTAGCGCCACTAGAGGGCAGCACTCTCGGTCTGCTGTTGTCCTCAATGTGCGTGTTTGCTCCATATGTGGGTTGTGACCTGCAATTTTCTCAAATTCACATCATTTATTTATATTCTGTGCGAAGTTGCACATGAGACTGTAGTGTTAAGATCAAATACTTTCCCTCCCTCTCTTCTGCACAGCTCTCTTCTCTGTCCAACTGTTGACATGGTGCTGCCAGCAAGTTAACTTGTATGTTTAATATGTCATATAAGCAATGCATTTATTCTTTACATGGTTACAGATGCTCCCATTCGCAACTTTTCTCTACGCGTTTCTATTGTTGCGGTTAATGGGCGGTCTTATTCCACAGCTCGCGGATCCTCTCAGTCAGCTGTGGGCTGGACAGCAGCAGCACCAGTTGCTTTTTCTCTTTTCGTGGGCAGAATGGCTCACAGAGGAGTTTTGGATACATCTCTAAACATTTACAGGTAGTTCTTTCACACTGCAGAAACGTTTATCTTGCAAACGCATTTGGACACTAATCTTGCTCCATGTTATTTTGCTTTTGTTGTTCCAGATCTGTTATTTTCAGTGATTAACTGTGGCACGCGCATGCATTTGGATAATTGCATGCACACTTATATTATTGCAAACACGCTGAGGATTATTATGCGCGAGAACAGCGATGCTCGTTCGTAAACATTTGCAACTGATGCAGTTTTCGTAAGTTTTATTTTTTGCGCGGAAAATAACATTCATGGTTCTATTATAAGTTTGGATGTGAACGCAAAAGAAGGGAAATACAATGGCGAGCGATTTAAAGCCTCGGTTGTGTGTAATGAAGAAAGGGGAGAATGGATACGGGTTTCATCTGCACGGAGAGAAAGGAAAGAGCGGCCAGTACATTCGGAAAGTGGAGCGCGCGTCCCCGGCCGAAGCGTCGGGACTGCGCGCGGGTGACCGCGTGGTGGAGGTGAACGGCGAGAACGTGGAGAGAGAGACGCACCATCAGGTACACCACACACCTGAGATATACTATCACTTTACAGTGCACATTTTGCACACATTGCATATTGACAACTTATTACATCTTAATAACATGTTTATAAAGCATTTATTAATAATGGTTAATGTTAATTTATATACATATTCAATTTATTGATCATATGTGTATAGCCTAATGCATGAACCAATGCTAACATACAGCTTTTAATGTAAAACAAAGAGTGAATTAACATTTACCAAGATGTATAAATGCTGTAAAAGTGTTGTTCATTAATTCATGCACATTGATGTTAAGGAATACAACCTGATGGTAAAGTTTTACAGACATTTCTATACTAATAAATGTGTAAATACATACTTTAAGTACTCACTTTGTACTTTGACATTGGGGTTAATATGCCATTGCCCTGTTATATGCTTCTATGACATTTAAAGGCACTTCTTAACACTTATATTTTGGGGAACATGTTTAATGATTAGTATTTATTGCTGTGCATGTATTGAATAATCTTTAGATTTGCCATTTCTAGGCTAATTAATGTGTTTAGTGTTCTTAATTGAACTTATATCCTAAACTGGATCAAATAAGAATCCTCTAAGTGTTAAAGGGACAGTGCACCCAAAAATGAAATTCTCTCATCATTTACTCACCTTCATGCCATCCCAGATGTGTATGACTGACTCTCTTCTGCTGGACACAAATTTAGATTTTTAAAAGATTATTTCAGGTCTGTTGGTCCATACATTGCAAGTGAATGGTGACAAGAACTTTGAAGGTCCAAAAAGCACATAAATGCAGCATAAAAGTAATCCATAAGACTCCAGTGGTTAAATCCATGTCTTCTGAAGCAATGTGAGAGGTGTTGGTGAGAAACAGATCAATATTTCAGTCGTTTTTTACTATATGCGTGAATAATGCAAATTGCCAAAAACAAAAGAAGAATGTGAAAGTGAAATTGGAGATTTATAGTAAAAAGACTTTGATCTGTTTCTCACCAACACCTATCATATAGCTTCAGTAGACATTTATTTAACCACTAGAGTCTTATGGATTACTTTTATGCTGCATTTATGTGCTTTTTGGACCTTCAAAGTTCTGTCCACCATTCTCTTGCATTGTAAGGACCTACAGAGCTGATATATTCTTCTAAAAATCTTTGTTTGTGTTCTGCAGAAGATAGAAAGTCATACACATCTGGGGTGGGATGAGGGCGAGTAAATGATGAGAGAATTTTCATTTTTGAGTGAACTGTCCCTTTAAATAAGATCCTCCTGCATTGCATTGTAAATAATGAATAATTCAGTGCTAGTGTAATAACCATGTAATATGCAGTGTGATTTAACTGTCATAAGCAACAATGGCAAACATTGACATTGTATAATGCTTGGCAGATATTATTAGTTTATTAGAAATGTCATTAAACTTTGATTCATATATTTTGCAGTAAATTTAAACTGAATGTACGCCAACCACTGATATAGCATTTTATTAACATGTAACGTTTGTTAATATATAGTGTTACAGACAATTACTTCTATTTTACAGAATCATTTCAATCGGATTTCACCTTTAATTTGTTATTTAGGTAAGAAGCTCATAAGTAGTAATAATGTCTCGGCACAATAATTATGACTGCAAAGAAGGTCTAAAACCTTTGCTTTGTATTTATTAGAGGTTACAATGTAGTTTGGCTGTGGAAAAATAAAGAGACATGCATATTGAAACATTTGAGTTTTGTGGAAACAATGAATTCATTGAAAAGTGTACTTTTGAATGCACAAACCAATTCTTTGCATTCTTTAGAAAATTAAAGACATTTAGTGGCGCTGATTGAGGCTTGCAGGTTTGACAGAAGTTGTCTCGGTACTGCCTTTGGTTGAGCATCATTACAGCATGAGAATATTGAACTAGACCTTTGTTTTCAGAGCCAACTCTGATGTGGAAGTTTGGGGGTTTTGGCATGTTATGCTGTCACAGCAGGACTACATAGCACCACTTAAATACTGAAAGTTCCTGAATTCTGTCAGAAGACCAAACATACACCGATGAGCCAAAACATTATGACCAGTCGTTGATCATCTCCTGACAAGGCCACATGTCATGGCAATGAACCAACATCCGAACCAACAGAAGGACATTTTTAATGATGGTTATTATACACAGTGCATCGAACTCTTCTGCAAATAGGGCTGCGTAGCCACAGACCGGTCAGAGTCACCCATGATGACCCTGTCCACCATCGAAAGGGCCTGCAATTGGCACGTGAGTATCAGAACTGGAACTTGGAGCAGTGGAAGAAGGTCGCCGATGAGTCCCATTTTCTTCCCATCACGTGGACGGCCGTGTGTGTGTGTGTGCGCCATTTACCTGGGGAAGTGATGGCACCAGGATGCACTGTGGGAAGACGACAAGACGGTGGAGGGCGTGTGACCCTGGGTCCGGCCATTCATGTGGATGTCAATTGGACATGTGCCACCTACCTAAACATCGTTGCAGACCAGGTACACCCCTTCATGACAATGGTATACTCTGATGATAGTGGCCTCTTTCAGCAGGATAATGCACCCTGCCACACTGCACACATTGTTCGGGAATGGTTTGAGGAACATGATGAAGAGTTCAAGGTGTTGCCCTGGCCTCCAAATTCTCCAGATCTCAGTCCGATTAAGCATCTGTGCGATGAGCTGGACCAACAAGTCCGATCCATGGCGGCTCCACCTCGCAATTTACAGGATCTGCTGCTAATGTCTTGGTGGCAGATACCACAGGACACCTTTAGGGGTCTTATAGAGTCCATGCCTCGGCAGGTCGCTGCTGTTTTGGCGGCATGCGGAGGACCAACCGCATATTAGGCAGGTGGTCATAATGTTTTGGCTCATCTCTGTATGTAGCGTACGTAAGAGTTGTAGTAGACTGTACTGTATATGTAGTGCATATTAAGAGCAGCTATGCTTGCATTTGATGCACACTTTTGTCTCATCTGAACATTGAGGATTCTGATGCCATGTGACAAGAGGTTTTATGGTTAGATAAGACAAAAGTGTAACTTTTTGGACTGAATTCCAAGCACTATATTTGGAGAAAACCAAACACCGGACACCACCCAGAACATACCATACCTACTGTGAAGCATGCTGATGGCAACATGTTGTTGTGTGGGTGTTTCTCTTCAGCGGGTGTTGGGCAATTGGTCAGGATTGAAGGAAGAATGGATGCTGCCATGTACACACAACTCAGTGGCTTAAGGATAGGACGGTCAAAGTGCTTGAGTAGCCAAGTCAGAGCCCTAACCAAAATCCAAAAGAAAAACTTGGGAATGCACCCTGTTATTCTAGTTTTTCAGAGGGGTCCGAATGGGGTCAGATGATTTTCTATGGGCACTCTAAAACAGAAAAAGTTGCATCTGAATCAGAATGGCATCTAGTCTTCTTACGATAAGCATCAACTTAATTGCCTGTTTTTGCTTTCATATCCACTCAGGTTGTGCAACGAATCAAAGCTGTTGAACATGAGACCAGACTGCTGGTGGTTGATCGGGAAACTGACGAATACTTCCGCAGCCTGCGTCTCACCTGTACGGAGGAAATGGCCATCAGAGAGACCCCTTTAGCCAAGACCCCTTCCCCGTCACCCTCCAGCAGTAAACAGGGCAATGGATCAGTTTCCAAACGAATGGAGATATCCAAACCCATCAGGAAACCCCCATCACGAGCTCCGAAGAAGGTTAGTGGATCCAGTCCTACGGAAAACCTTATTCTTAGGTTTAAACGGTGAACCTATTACAATAGACCTGTTACCCATATTTGGGTCATTATAACCGCCCTTAAAGGGACAGTTCACCAAAAAATGAAAATTCTCTAATCATTTACTCGCCCTCATGCCATCCCATATGTGTATGACTTTCCTTCTTCTGCTGAACACAAATGAAGATTTTTGGAAAAGTATCTCAGCACTGAATGGTGACTAGAACTTTGAAGCGCCAAAAATCACATAAAGGCAGCCAAAAATAATCCATTAGTTTAATATATGTCTTAAGAAGTGATGCAATCACTTGGAGTGAGAAACAGATGCATATTTAAATCCTTTGTACAGTAAATCTCCACTTTCACTTTCACTTTCAGAATGTGGAGATTTATAGTAAAAAAGCACTTAAATATTAATCTGTTTCTCACCCACACCTATCATATATATCTTCTGAAGACATCGATTAAACCACTGGAGTTGTATGGATTACTTTTTGGAGCTTCAAATGTCTGGTCACCATTCACTTGCATTGTAAGGACGTACAGAGCTGAGATATCTTGCAGAAGAAAGAAAGTCTGGGATGGCATGAGGATGATTAAATGATGAGAGAATTTTCCTTTTGGGGTGTACTGTCCCTTTAAGATAGATAAGGATTTCATGACATAAAGATATTAAAACGATTCATTGAACAGCTGGTTTGAGTGATGTCACAATTTTGAATATGAATTCAATTCTCACAGATCCTCATTTTGTTTTTGATCTCGATTGGGTCTCAGAGTGAACTTGTTTTCTAAGAAACGTGGCCATACACTTTCAGAAATCTTTAGACCACACACAATTTAATCAATTGGCGCTGGAGTTAAAAATATATATATAATGGAGGTTAATGACTTTGTACGTCAGATATTATCGGGATCCAAGATGCAATGCTCTCATTTTCAATGCTCTTGAAAGTCTATAGGACGAAGGTGCAGCACTGTTAATAACCGTTTAAAAATGTAAAACCATGACTAAACTATAACACTTATACGTTTGTTGTTTAAACGTTCAGGTGACTTTAGGATGCATTAAATGTCAGACATGTGTGCATGAAAACATCACAAGGACATGTTGATATAAGCCCAACAGTATTGGTTCAGGTAAGTCATTAGTTTTTCAATCAGAAGATCCTGTTAGTTTTATTTTCCCTTCACTTAATGCATACATTCTACATCTGTTTTCACTTAGAGCGCTCTTTCCAGTGGGCTTAAATAATTCAGTGCTATTTCAACAAGATGTCCAGTGAGAAAGATATAGTGTAAGAGAAGGCTCTAACAGTGTCAGCGTTATTGTGTAGCGCCACTATGAGAGTAAAATTGTTGGTCAAACCATAAAGAAATGTACTGTAAGTGTTGATCTGAACGGAGAAGAGTTAATCATGGAGCAATACTGTGTGCACATCTGCAAAACCCTTGCTGTTGAATTTCGTGGAATTCTTTTGACTTTTGGCAATGAAACCCCAAGACAAAACGTTGAAAGAAGATGGTGAAAAAGATTGAGAAAGAGACGACAAAGTTCTGTAGTTATTTAAGCTTTGCATGCCAACAAAGTAAAATTAGCCGTCACCTTTTTAAGACACAAAGATTAAATGTTAAACAAGAGAACAACCAATAACCTTAAAATAACCTAAAAATGTAATAAACGTTAATGAACCTGATTGCAAAATGCATGATGTGGTTCATTAAACATATCACGGCAGTTCTAAAGTGAAATGTCCACTGTGTGGCGTAAGGATGACACGCAAATTGGTGAAGCACTCCATATTTTTGGGGGCCTGGATAGCTCTGATAGCTCAGTAAAGACACTGACTGTGACCCCTGGAGTCGCTAGTTTGAATCCAAGGCGTGCTGAGTGGCTCCAGCCAGGTCTCCTAAGCAACCAAATTGGCGCGGTTGCTAGGGAGGGTAGAGTCACATGGGGTAATTTCCTTGTGGTCGCTATAATGTGGTTCTCGCTCTCGGTGGGGCGCGTGGAGAGTTGTGCGTGGATGCCGCGGAGAATAGCGTGACGCCTCCGCACGCGCTACACGAGACCGTCAATCGGCGCATCTTATCATGTGGCTTTTTGAGCAACACGCCAGGAGAGTTTGTAAAGCAGTTCAATGGAAAGGAGGTGGCGAGAACCGGCTTGACGACATAAATAATATTTTAATGATTAACTTAAACCAAAGACAAACACACACACATGACGGACATGTCCGTAAACGATCTCTCTCTCTCCGCACAATCCTCCGCAGTCGGCCTTTATCCCTCTCGGAGGCTTGATTAGCCTGATAAGGGACCGGGTGTGTAGAGAGAGAGGAGAGAGAGAGATGAGAAGAAAAAAAAACTCTTATTCGCCAGTTCTCCAATACGCCGTAGCTTGTTCCTCGGCCACACCTCCACTCTCTAACGGACGACAGCCGCACCTCTCTGGGCGGATCGGAGGCAGTCCTCCAGCCCCTGGCGGACAGAACGCCCTGCTGCATTCTCGGGGAACAGAAGGGGTCTCCCCCGCCCCTAACAGCGGTTCTCCCACTCCAGGTGGTCGGCAGCGAGCCCCTCCCTGCTCGCGGTCGGCGGTCTCAGACCCTGCCTCGTTTCAGCGGCTGATAGGGGACTCCTCCGCCCCTGGCAGCGGCCCTGACCGCTCCAGTCGGTCGGTTAGGAGCCCCTTCTCCCCTCGCGGTCTGCGGCTGTTCCGCCGCTTACAGGCGGCCAGGCTCCTCGTCCCCCGGCAGATGGCCGCAGCTGCTCCGTAGGGGTGGACAGTAGTGGCGAGAACTCTATCCCTCCTCCTTCCCGGAATCCCTCCTCATTCCCGACTCATCCACTACTTCCTCCACATTGTAATGTCACAATGTGGTAGACATTTGCATCTGACTGCCTCTACAACAGTATATCAATGCCTAATTTAAATGTAATCACCTCTGTAGCCCCGCCCAGTAGCGGTGAGCAGTGAGATGGCAAGTAGAACGAGCAGGTCAGTCCAGAGCAGAGAGCCAATCATAAAAGTGGGCGTTTATTGTCAAGTCTTAAAGGAGAAGCAGCACCAAAACCGAGTGTTTCTGACAGAGGGTCAAATGAGGGTGGAATTGATAATTGTTTACAAATATATGACTGTTTTATGTGCAAAAAAATATAGCTTTTATTGTAAGTGAACCTCAAGAAGCACATTAAAAATAATAATAAAAAGGCATGGCATGACCCCTTTAAGAACTAGAGAATGAAAAGTTATTTTTGGAACTTAAAATGGTTCTCCTTTGTTTCTGATGTCATAAAACATGTGGTTCTAAATGGAACCTTCATATTCATTATATATATTCTGAGGATTCTTTCAGTATACAGATGTGAAGTTCAGTGGAGTATTGCACAGTTATATAAAAGGAACCATCGGTTCTTTAAAGGAAGTAGAAATGTGCTTTGTACTCAAGAGCTTTTATAAAGATTTAGTGATTTTTGGATTTGATGATTGGCGAAAGCGATGGAATGTCCTTAACTGCATCCTGGTGCTCATGAAACCACTCTCAAATATGTTTAGCAGTGTTCCCTCAAGATTTTCCATATTCCACAGTGTTTGCAGCACATGTTGGAACTGTTTTTGTAAAATGGCCTCATATTGCCTAATATTATTGACCATACAGAACAAACATTGGATATTATGACTCCCCTGAGATGACCTCCCATTCAGTTATGATCCTCAACATGTTTGGCAGCAGATGTTGAATGTTGAAACCATCATTGGAGGTACAGTATACAGACGTCGCCTGGCTGTAGAAAGTGGGGAAAGTGATGACTCATCAAACCATATTCCCATCAGACCTTTCAGCTCAGGGTTCCAGGTTTTGAGCTTCTAACACAAATACTGTGTGTTGGTCTTGGATACGAGAGGTTTCCGAATAGTTGTCCTGCTATAATGCCTCTGGCTTTGTTAAGTTCACATTTACAGAGTTGAGTCACAGAAGTACTGACTCAGTTCTGGGGGCAATTTTTAAGGCTGATGTGGCATTTAGTACACTTGTCGTATCACTGTTTGTTTCACAAATTTCATTCAGAGTGGTTACTAGGGTATTTCTAACATGTTCTAGATGGCTGCTAGGAGATTTCTGTGATGTTCTAAGGGGTTGTCAGGACATTTTTAGGATGTTTTGGATGGTTGCTAGGGCATTTCTAAGATGTTCTGGATGGTTGCTAGGGTATCTCTAGGATGTTTTGGGTGGTTGCTAGGGTATCTCTAGGATTTTCTGGGTGGTTGCTAGGGCATTTCTACAATGTTCATTCAGGATGCTTACTAGGGTATTTCTACGATGTTCTGGATGGTTGCTAAGGCATTTCTAGGATGATCTGTGCAGTTGCTAGGACATTTTAAGGATGTTTTGTGTGGTTATTAGGCTATCTCTAGGATGTTCTACATGGTTGCTAGGGCATTTCTACAATATTCGTTCAGGGCGGTTACTAGGGTGTTTCTAAGATGTTCTGTTAGGTTACTAGAGTATATTTAGGATGTGTTGGGTGGTTGCTAGGGTGTCTCTAGGAAGTTCTGGGTGGTTGCTAGGGTATCTCTTCAATGTTTGTTCAGGTTAATTAATTTGGTATTTCTACTACATTCTGGATGGTTTGTAGGGCATTTGTAGGATGTTCTGGGAGGTTGCTAGGGTGTATCTATGAGGTGCTGGTTGGTTGCTAGGGTATTTCTAGGAAGTCATATGTGCTGGCAAGGGCATCTCTTCAATGTTTGTTCAGGGTGGTTACTATGGTATTTCTACGATGTTTTGAATGGTTGCGAGGGCTTTTCTTGGATGTTCTGGGAGGTTGCTAGGGTATATCTATGATGTTCTGGGTGGTTGCTATGGTATTTCTACAATGTTCTGGATAGTTGCTAGGGAATTTCTTGAATGTTTGTTCAGGTTAGTTTTCTAGGATGTTCTGGGTTGTTGCTTGGACATTTTTTGGATGTTTTGGGTGGTTGCTAGGGCATTTCTTGAATGTTCTGGGTTGTTGCTATGGTATTTCTAGGATGGCCCAGGTGGTTGCTAGAGCATTTCTATTGTATACTGGGTCTTGCTTGGCCATTTTTGTTATGTACTGGTTGGTTGCTGGGGAATTTCAAAGATATTCTGGTGGTTTTTCTGATTTTCTAGATGGTCACTAAGGTATCTCTAGGTTGTTCTAGGTGGTTATTAGGGCATTTCTAGGATATTAGTTCATGGTAGGTTGCTAGGGTATCTCTAGGATGTTCAAGATGGTTGCTAGGGCATTTTTACTATGTGGTTGCTTACTGCCCCAAGTCTACATGATATTCTGGTCCCTAGATATAGCATGTGTCTATCAGATTTTAAACGTTTTATCATCTACCAGGTGAAAACCACAAGTCTTATCTCTTAGAAAAGAGTAACACACCTCTCTTCAACAAGACTCACAATTTGAGGAACAATATTCGTGAGTCTATACAGAGTTCAATATTAGTGTTTAGAGGTGGGTTCAAATCCACCTATGGATGAGCAGTAGTAACAGTGATGCTTGACTTCGCACTATATGTTTCTTTGTCTTTAAAGTGAATTTGAAAATCGTGTTGAAGTACTTCTGCTACAATCCCCTTCTTTTCTTCATGACAGTTCAATGCTGTCGAATGACGATTTAAGAAACTTAAACACACTAAGGCCATCTGGAGCTGTTGACAGTCATCTGGGTCAGAGAATGGGAGATCTGGAGCATCATTTAACTGTCCTAATTTTACACAAGATGTTTAGGATGCAGGACTTCGAAATGGATCCTAACGTCTCAAGTTCTCGAATCATTTTCACTGCCTGTTTTTCAAACATCTGGAGCCTGTAATGACATAAGCAAAACCATCTGTTTTGGCATCACACATCTGTCTAAACAAACACAACACCAGTTGAACGTTTGAGTGCGAGTGATGTTTTGTTTCGTGAAAAGATGGCCTAGATATAGATCGAGTACCAAGGGCTAAATCGGTCCTGTTGGTTTTATATTCTGTTAACTAATGCAATGACATCCAGACATGTTTAAGAGTGGCTTTAGTGTCCAAATACTTTATTGAGTCACTGTATATACTAGCGTCCAATGCCGCAGTGAACCGAGAGGTGATTTTCGTTCAGTGTGTTGAAACACAATCAGCATAAGAAAAGAAAAGCCATACCTTTGAACTCAGACATGCTGGTAAAGGGTCGTGTGACTGTCAGATAACAGTTTGTGCTATTTGCATGTCTGCATACTTGAACATCACTCATTGTTTTCAGTTCATTAGTGGGCTTTTGACTAGCTAAGATCCTCTTGGGCATGTACCGTTCAAATGTGCTCTTGAAGGCCATTTTGACTCCATATTTCCATGGAAACTGATAGACAGCATTTTCCATTTTAGCCCCACTTTGCAAACTGGTACAACATATTTTCCCATCTATAAAATTAATTTCTGTGTGGGTCAGACAGTGAGAGCATTTACGATTATGCACGATTATGCTTAATAAGCGACAACGTTTGTGTGGTCATGGAAACACCTTAAACGGCTTTCCTTTATCGGGATAAGGTCATAACGGTTGAAGCGAAACCCGATCGGCACACATAGGTTTTTGTCGACAGAGCTAAACTTGTATTGAGCCTGTTATATTCCACTGATACTTAAAGTCAGCATACAAACAAAATCTACCCTTTTATCTTAATGCATTACGCCAAACCATGTGAGGGCCACTGTAACTTGTTTTAGTTTGCAGACAAGCTCTCTCAGTAATGCTTTAAACATTTCTTTTGGTTTTGTTGAGGTTTATGTGGGGGGGTTTTTTCACCACACCGCTGTACCTCAAAAACAACATGGATTCTTTTTCTCAGTCACATACCTTCCTCGTTATTTTCGCCCCATGTTCTTGCTGTGAGACGAGGGGCAACAGTGTCGACTCCAGATGTGCGGATCTGTGGCACATTCTTGAGAAAGAGGGGGTTCAGAGCGGGGCTGAGAGTGGAGGGAGCCAAGATTCATTTAAAGGGTCGGGTGTGTGATAAAACAAGCGTGCCTCGTCCCTCTTTACTGTGCATGTTGACGATCAACAGACGGTTTGTTTGTCTCATTAATAACCAGAATGGTGCTCTCTGTTTGTTTGCTTTGAAAACATCAACAGACCCTTCTCAAGTTGATTTGAGCTCCTAAATGAATGTGTAACTCATGCGACCTTAAGTGAGATCTGTTCTTTCAGGATGACTTGCAGACTTGAGTGAGATTTAAGATGACATTTATTTGATGACTATAAAACCAAAAGTAATGTCTCTGTTTGGCGTAGGCCCCGTCTGGTGGTCTGAAGAAGTTGTACTCGTAACCGTCATATCCTGCCTGAGATAGGAGGCAGGGATGAGGAGCCTGACCCCTTGCGGGACGGGACTCAACAGGTGGTGGTGGGGTGGTGGAGGTTGCCGTGTTAGCACACTGAAACAGCAATGTGATAGATTGTGAGCAGACTTATAAAGCAATGGCTTACATGTGATTGGCTAGGAGTTACCCCGCTAATGGTGCGTGATGTAGAGCTGCTAGTCTTCCCGCTAGAACTACGCTGCGCTTACATTTACCGGTGGCCCAATGTATCGCACATTACCATGCCTTCAGAGGGTTGGAAATGTGCTTGAGATGTGTTGTTTTTATCCGACAAATAAACTGGAATGTACTGTGGTTCTGGGTTCAACACAAGTGAAGCTCAATCGACAGCATTTGTACCACAAAATATAATTTTTAATCATCCCTTTTATTATGGCCAGTCCATAAACGTTTAAATACACAGTGATTTTAAAGTATAGCACAAGACATTATTATCATACATGTTGACATCATTTAAATGTGATAAAATCATGTACTACTCTTATCTGTGAAAAGTTATTTTCAATATCACAATGCTTTTGTCATTTTGTAAAGAAAAGGAGGGTCGGGTCGAAATAATGTTTTGTGGTAATCAACATAATCCCACAAATGCTGTCGATTGATCTTAACTTGTATTGAAATTACATTGAGTAGTGTTTTGTGGCTTTTAGTTCATGTCTGTTAGCTTTCTAAATGCTAGCGTTCCCCTAAAAGTTGACAACATTAACCTTTTGTAGATAAACACATTTAAAAGTTATGTGTTTTCCCCTTCCCCTTCTGGGAAAACACACTGAAAATATCGATAACTCATCTTGCACTGCACAGATGTTTGTCCAATCAAATGCTTTCTAGAATGATTATACCCCTCCCCCTACCATCTTGTAAGTACCAATATGTTTACACAGAAACATCCATTCTTGAGGCAGCTACAAACTGTTTCGCAACTCCAACTACACCATCATTAAAACGAAAGAGATTACAGACACATTTAGTGATTACACATACAGCATATTAGGAGCCTCTGAATCTAGAGCGTTGATGTGATGTAACTGTGCAGGTCACATTGCGTTGGCTGGATGGCAAACACATGCTGAGAGACATTTTCACTCACTCACTCTCTCTCTCATACACATGGGCTTCCGTAAAGAGATATAACAGGGGTGACATAAAATTTGGAGCATAATGATGTCTTGAGATGTGAGAGGTATAAACTGATTATACCTTTGAAGAGTTTAATGCATCATAACACATGGGACTCTATTTTAGTGAGTATGCAAAATGCTGCACTATGTGCCACGGCCGCACGCAACGTCTTATCCAATTGTCGTATGAGCGCTAATTCTAAGTGTATTTTTCACGCTAGTGCAAAGCGCAAGTCGTGGTAGTGGGTGTGAGTATTTGCGCTGTCTGTGGGTGTTTGCACGCAAACTGTGGGTTTATTGTATGTAAATGATGTGGCGCAAAACGCAGTTTGCTATTTTCCTGAGATATAGGTCTTTGTGCTAAGATGTTTCAAAAGCATGTCTGTTTTCAGCGCAAAGTCTAAAATTAGCTGTGCAGTTTGAGATTCCACCAGCAGGTGGTAATAAAGTGCATGTCCAAACTCTGAAAATAAAGTGGAAGTGCTGGCAAAGAACCTCCGAATTAAATTGCACCTGACCCAGCGCTTTGCACATGCAATTTCGCCAAACCCACTAACAGACAGAGAGACAGACAGGCAGACAGACAGACAGATAGATCAGACAGATAGATAGATAGATAGATAGTCAGACAGACAGATAGATAGACAGACAGACAGACAGACAGACAGACAGACAGACAGACAGACAGGCAGACAGACTGATAGACAGATAGACAGACAGACAGACAGATAGATTGATTGATAGACAGATAGAGACAGACAGACAGACTGATCGAGGCAGACAGATAGATAGACAGACAGATAGATAGATAGATAGATAGATAGATAGATAGATAGATAGACAAGACAGACTGATAGACAGATACATACAGACAGACTGATAAATAGAGAGAGAGACAGACAGATAGACAGACAGACAGTGAGAGAGAGACAGACAGACAGTGAGAGACAGACAGACAGACAGACGAGAGAGAGACAGACAGACAGACGAGAGAGAGAGAGAGAGACAGATAGATAGACAGACAGACAGTGAGAGAGAGAGAGACAGACAGACAGAGAGAGAGAGAGACAGACAGACATATAGAGAGAGAGAGAGACAGACAGACAGATTGATTGATAGACAGATAGAGACAGACAGATTGAGGCAGACAGACAGACAGATAGATTGATTGATAGACAGATAGAGACAGACAGACAGATTGAGGCAGGTAGACAGATAGATCAGACAGACAGATCGAGACAGACAGACAGACTTCTTAGAAAGTTTAAAAAGAAAATCTTATAATTTTTTAAATCTTGGATTTTGTGTGTATGGCCCATATAAAGTGTAAAACTGTTATAAACTGTTGTTACACTCACAAAACGTGTTTTGGGGGGGAGCAAGTGATGTCGCAAGTGGTCTGGAATTTTGTCTAATTGATTCAGCATGCTTGCTAGGGGTCACATAGCTACGAGGGGGGTTGTGTAAAACGACCCTGCAGTGTTGTAGATGTTTTGTGGTCTGGAAATTGATTAGTTGTAAAAAGTCAAAGTGAAACAACTCTGCTACACAATGCACAGGGTGGATGGTTTTATTTTGGAGTAACGTTTTACTAATATGTCTGTCTACAGTATGTGTACATAGCACAACTTATGTTCAATAAAATGTCTTATAAATAAAGAATGCACTAAAGCTGTCATAGTCCTCACATTGCTCACAGCAGGTGATTTGGATTGTGGCAAATTTATGAAATCTGTTGCTAAAGGTGCATTTGTTACCAAACCACTTCAAAAACACATTATGAGACGCAGCTTTGCTGAGAAGGTTTTAATGCATCAGTTCCCTTTTAAAGGACCATGCAAAATATAGCTTAAAGAAATGGATAAGTTCACTAATCGAGTAGTCCGCTGATGGACAACTTGTCGATTAGTCTAGAGGTTTTCAAACATTTTGATGCCAGGGACCCCCAAATATGATGAAGTTAATCCCTCCCTAAAATATAAAGTCAGCTACATATTTCCATGTGTAAAGACCTATTTAAAGTGTGTAAGAAAGATACGTGGTATTTTAACGACAACATGCAAAAATAAAATAATTGCCGCTCATGTTGTCATGGCACTGCGTCTAAAACATAAGGCACTTCTGTGCAGGACGCTGGCAAAATAGCAACACGTGATGCAGTGGTCAAAGACGCCCATCTAGTGCATGTTTACATAGAAAAATTATTGAAACCTGTGGGCATTTACACTAAAGTTCGTTCAGTGAGAATGGCCCCTTAAAATGTCAAATTACATATTTTGGGGGTTCCACAGATCCCTGTTTGAAAACCCCTGGACTAGTCAACCATCCTAACCCTACACTAGTCTGGGGTCAGGGTTGACCGGGTTCTCCAGCAAAACAAACTAGTTTTTTGTATTTTACGTAGGAAAGTACATATGATATGGAAAAATCCGATTAGGTGGATTAATGTTTCCAATGTCCTCCCTGCTCTGATTTGTGTACTTCCTGTTGGCCCCCTCCTGAGTTTCCTGCTGGGGGTCAAATTGTCCATGAGTAGAGCTGTGAGGCATCACTCATTCGGGCCCCTCTGGTTAATGTCGAGTCGTCTGGGACTTTAGCGGTGTCAACGGTTGCAGGCAGTGCTGTCGTGTGGAGTGTGTCTGTCCTGAACTGATAACAGGGGTGTGGGGCCGTGTACCGTCATCAATATAAACACACAGATTACAAAAGCATGTGAAGAAAATACTATACTGCAAATACACCAAAAGGTTTGGTTCAACAGGTTTTTTAGTATAGTGCTTTTTAAAGATTCACCCAAAAATTTAAATTCAGTCATTATTTACTCACCCGATATATGTTGTTCTGGACCCGTATGATGTATTTTTTTGTGCAGATCATAAAAGGAGGAATTCTAAAAGATTTTAAAGAAGTCCCGTTCGCTGATTTCAATGCAACGGCAGTTGTAGTGACTCAATAGTGACTCACTTTAGATAGCAACTCTTAAATCATATTCCAAGTCAAAAATCAAACTGGTTTGGAACAATATGGGGGTGAGTAAATGATGATAGAATTTACATTATTGGGTGAACTATCCCTTTAACTCTTCTGTTGTCTTAGGGTCATTTATTACATTTACATTTATGCATTTGGCAGATGCTTTTATTCAAAGCGACTTACAGTGCCCTTATTACAGGGACAATCTCCCCGGAGCAACCTGGAGTTAAGTGCCTTGCTCAAGGACACAATGGTGGTGGCTGTGGGGATCCAACCAGCGACCTTCTGATTACCAGTTATGTGCTTTAGCCCACTACACCACCTCCACTCAATGGCCACTCATTTATATGTTATAAATAATGTTTTAACTTTGTCAAAACCATCAAAACGAACAAATTAAAAAAGAAAAGTGCATTTTGAACATAATTGTCCTTCCGTTGTCTATGGGAAGAACCAGTTTTGACCTTTCACTTTCTGACTTTCTGGACATTATGCAGCTTTAAATAGTTTTTTGTACATGTATGAATCAAATTTTACATTATCTCAAATGTAGCTCCTAGCCCTGTATTGTTGTCTTCCGCCCCCACCTGCTCCACTGGGTGCTTCATCTTTCCCATAAGTTGCCTACTTTCCTCTCAAACGGTGTTTCCAAACTAGAACTGTCAGTCATTTAAAATTTGTATTCACGTTTAATCTTGTGTTTTGTAGTTAGTCGCAATTAATCGCAAATTTGGAAATTGATGGAATTTAAAACTATATACAGATAATTGTCCACAGGACTTTTGCAATAATCCGTCCCTGACGAGGAGGAGGGTGGATGGTCCATTAGGATGGACGCCTGGCAATCAGCCGGGAGTGGGATAAAGAGGAGCCGGAGATGCCAGTTGGAGAGAGAGGGGGAGGTGCACACAGCCGCTAAACATTGTGTTGAATTAAAAGTCTTTTGGTTGTAAACTCGGTTCCTGCTCCCTCCTTTAAGATGAGCAAGAGACCCATCTGCCACAATAATGCTTTATTAACATATTCCAAACAAAGCTTTCGACAGTATAAAGATAAAAATACTCTAAAATATCATCAATTCAAGTAGCATTAAACATTCCCAAAGTCTAAGTGGGAGTTTGACTAATTGAACTAGTCCCAACATAGGTTGCATTTTCATTGTAATGGGCATTAAACCTCTTAAACTTTCATCCTCCGCAATATTAATCTGCTAGCAGACTGTGGCTGTCCGCTTTCCTACAGCAATCGTGAAGCTGCGTTCATGATTCGCATCAGTTTGTTAACACCCCCCCCAAAAAAACCTATTGGATGTTATTTTCTACTAAAACAATAGATGACAGAAATATCTATAACGGCACCTTCCTAAACCCCTGTAACACTGCAACAAACAAGTTTTGACATCAGTGGGAATAAATGGATTAGTGAGCCCATTTTGACTGCTGGAATAGTCAATAGAGATTCATTTGTGAAATAGCCATGTACTAAAATTGTAACTCTAAAATGAACTCTTGTTCATTTTCAACAAGCAGAAGGAATCAGAGATTGTCATTATGTAGTCCAGATATGACAAACTGCCAAAAGTAAATTGAAATATCCTTGGCCAATATTTGCCCAGTTTTTTTTAATGTTTAATTCTTTACAAATGATGTGATTCAGATTGTAGCATTTTGTACCTTTCATTATACACTTTGGGTCCATAATTAAACAGATTTTCATTAAGGGGGATCTTTAGTGCCGTGGTACACTAATCAAGTATTTATGCATTTTTAATGGTTTTCAATAAGCGTCAATATTGCCCAAAGGACAAAATGAGGGGGCAGTTTCTTAAGACAGTAGGAGGATTAACAGTGGTAAGGATTTGAGCCACAAAATGCAGGAATAATGATACGATGTGGGGAACCAGGCCTCAATCAGATAAATAATCCTGCTGAGAAGAAAGTGTCCAAAACCATACTCCGTAAAACACGTTTTATCAGCCAATCCAAAAATGTGCTTCGTGTGCTAACATCCAGGGTTTAAATTGGGCCAGAATGACCCAGAACCACACTTTTGATTGAAAAAATATATACGCATTTGCAGTTTGTCAATGCATGCCGTTGTGTATCTCCAATCTAGGGTTAGTTTGTTTCACTTTTGCTCCATTTAACAAGTATACATAAAAAAAAAAAGTTGTTGCAAAGGAAGTTTGACAACATTGTGCTACTTGAAAGTAAGATAAGGTATATTTCACCCAAACATTTTAATCTAGTATAACTTACGGTGAAGTACATTTACAGTAACACCCTTTAATTTGAGGAAAGTAGCTGCAGTTTATTTTATTCTGCACATTTAAAGCATTTTGTTAAATATTGCTGACGCTGCTGTTTGTACTAGGTAAACACGTTCTGTGGTTTGCTCACATCAGCACTGTTGATCTCCAGCGGTGAAAGGGTTAATGACAGTCATGTGCGAGAAATCCCAGAGGTCCCAGTGTCAATAATTCAGCGTCTGTATCATTTTACAAGCCCGTGCTTTCAAACACACACGCTCACTTATATGCAGAGTGTCTCATTGTGACAGGAAGTTGGAGGAATGCTTTGCGCTGCATCTGCCAGAGGGTTTTCTGATATTTATCCCACACAACTGTGTGTTTAAGCCATTGGCTGTGCAATATTGTCAGCTACTAACCATTTCCTATGTGAAACAAAGTCAACTTCTTCAAGTTGTTTTCCACAGTAGTGGTTGAGCTTGCAATGAGAAAGTTGAATTGGCTTTTAAGGGATATTTCAACGAAAAATGAAAATTCTGTCATCATTTATTCACCCTCATGTTGTTCCAAACCTGTATGATTGTCTTTCTTCCATGACACACAATAGGGTCATTCCGTGTCAAGTCAATCAAAGGTCCCTGGCTCCAAATGTAGTGTTACAGCATCTTTGGTGCTTGAACCCTTAACGATGCATTACAGAGCTCTTCAGATATACAGTTCTGAAATCCAGAAACAAGATATACTGTAGGTATTGCATATATCTAGTACAATATAGGTGTTGTTTTGTTGAACAAGAAAAACTAGCTTCAGACTTTGTAACCCACATTTGGTTTTTGACCACTGAAAATGGGTAACATTTGACAATTTACTAAAGGAGCCACATTGAGAGCACCATATTTCTGGGATTTATTTGTAAAGGGCCTTAAAAATAAAGATATAAAAAGGAAAGTGTAAAGAGATCAATGGAAAAGAGGCGGCGAGAACCGGATTGTCAATATAAATAATAGTTTAATATAAAACTTAAACAAAAGACAAACACATCTCTCTCTCCCGCACGATCCTCTGCAGTCGACCTTTATCCCTCTCGGAAGGCTTGATTAGCCTAATACTGGACCGGGTGTGTATGATCACAACCCGGCCCCACCCTCCGCCCTGCCACATTCCTCCCTCGTTCTCTCAGGCTGGGGAACCCCCTGCCTGACGTACATCCCCCCTCCTCTTTCCCTGGGGGAGGGCGTGCTTTAAGCCTAGATGGGTCATCCCCATTTGCCAATGCATAGCGACAGTGAGAGAGAGAGAGATGAAACTCTTATTCGCCAGTTCTCCGATACGCTGCAGCTTGTTCCTCGGCCATTCCTCCACCCTCTGTCGGACGACAGCCGCGCCCCTCCGGATGGATCAGAGGCAGTCCTCCAGCCCCTGGCGGACGGAACGCCCCGCCGCGTTCTCGGGGAACAGAAGGTGTCTCCCCTGCCTCTGGCAGCGGTTCTCCCGCTCCAGGCGGTCAGCAGCGAGACCCTCCCCACTGGTGGTCGGCTGTCTTAAACCCTGGCGAGTTTCAGCGGCCGGTAGGCAACTCCTGCGCCCCTGGCAGCGGCCCTGACCGCTCCAGGCGGTCGGTTAGGAGCCCTTTCTCACCTCGCGGTCGACGGTCATCGTCCTCTTTCAGGTGGCTGGGCTCCTCGTCCCCCAGCAGATGGCCGCGGCTGCTCCATTGGGGTGGACGGTAGTGGCGAGAACTCTACTACGGCGTATCCCTCCTCCTTCCCGGGTTTCCGGCACCAGTGTAAAGGGATCAATGGAAAGGAGGAGGCGAGAACCGGCTTGTCAATATAAATAATAGTTTAATATGAAACTTAAACAAAAGACAAACACACACATGATGGACATGTCCGTAAACGATCTCTCTCTCCCGCACGATCCCCTGCAGTCGACCTTTATACCTCTCGGGAGGCTTGATTAGCCTAATACGAGACAGGGTGTGTACGATCACAACCCGGCCCCGCCCTGCCACAGAAAGTTTGTTCAGAATCAGAATCTTAAAGAATATTAAAATGTCTTTAATACTTCTAGAGTTATAGGCACTCCAACTTTGGAAAAACAACACATACAAATATGTTTTCCCCTTTTTGCACTTGCACCACTTGCATATAATGCAACAAGGAATTCTGAAGTTAACTGATTTTAGTAAAAGACCGACCTATCTCTATCCTTTCTAAGGTGCAATTGACCAGTAGTTTTGCTCCAAAATCATAGGTGAAACCCTAACCCTACTAACCCTAACCCTAAAACTGTCATTTTTGACCCCTCTCTTCAAAATATTGGAATAATCTGTAAATATTGATCAATGGCATTTCATATTTTGCGTTTAGCATTCACAAAATCAAACATTTCAGATGAGTAAGTTTCAGAAATGTGTTTTGATATGGAATAACCCAAAAGGGTTTGTAATAACATGAGGGTGAATAAATGATGACAACATTTTCAGTTTTGGATAAACTATCCCTTTAACAATACATAGCATATAGTTAACCCTTTAAGCTATTTAAAGGTTTCCTGTTTCATTGGCATGCCCAAAATTAAAGGCTTATAACTCTATAGAAACAAAACAAAGAGTTTGGGATCATTTTAAAGAAAACTTTTCACATTTTTTAATTACATATATTATGATAGATTATGAGACTCTCAGCCTACGAAATTTGAGCCAAAGTTTGACTTTATTTGTTATATTTCTGATTTGACGTTATCTAAATAAGCGTCAATAAGGTAGCTCCGAAAAACTTTTGTTTTGTTCCCAATAATGTCACCTGTAACTGTGTAAAATGTTGTTTTGATATGACAAATCAATCAAAAATAATCTATCCTAGCATCCAAAAAAGTCTCCAAGTGTCCAAAAGGTTCTCCAAACAAATAAAACATAATAATTGTACTTAACATCAAATAAAACAATGACTAAAAGGTATGCTCTCTCCAAAGCATGCAGGCACGAGTAACAAGATCTCATTCAGTTCCATTCTGTGTCATTTGAGTCATCATTGAGTGGCCATCTAGTGGTGGCCACATGTAATTACAATGAACGATCCTCTCTGCCCATATTTGGATGACTTCCACCTCTGGTTGCAGCGATCTGAATCCTAATACGACTGGTTTAGCATTCCATGACACTGGACAAAGTACTACATACTTTTCAATAAAGTCATCTGATCCAGGAAAGCTAATGTGTTTTTAGTTAGATAGCACATGATGTGCTGTGTGTGGAATATCTAATGATCTATGTGTCAGATTACATTATGTGAGGGCTCATTTTAAAGATAATCACCTCCTCTAAGTAAAGTTATTTGATATGTTCTGTTAATTATTCATGAAGTTCTAAGCAAAAATGTGCCTTATAAGCAATACCTGTGTATATACTTAGCTATTACTCAATTATATTTTTGTCTGTGAGTAAAACAAAAATGCTGGTTGTATTCTATTCTTTGAGAGCTTTCCAACGACATATGACACAAGGCTATTTGATCTGTTGGATGTTTTACCGATTACAATAATATGTGCTGTGCAAACTATTAATAAATTATCAAAATGGAACAATTCTGCATTGTCTGCAAATTTCAAAGCACGTGTTCAGGTTTATTCATAATGCCTACTTGCATTGTAATGTACAACAGTCTTGACCAACACAAAATAGGTATCTCTTTATTTTTTAATGCTTAATATTTTGTATTTAATTTAATTTAATATTTAATATTTTGATAAATATTTTCAAGGTGGACCCAATCCTAGCTTAAAGGGTTAACAAACATAAAATAAATAAAAGCAAAATATTATAAAATGCTATTTTCTATTCTACACTTTAAGCCAGGACTTTGGAGTGACAGGAAGAGGGCGTAATGCCAAACTCTGAGGGCTTGACAATGGAAATATTATAAAGCTGATTGTTTTAGTAGGGAACAGAAAAGGATATAGCTGCAGGCATTGCTCCAAAAAGGAGCGTGAGCTCCAAATCGGCATCGAAGATATAGGGAGCCACAAACCTAACCCTTTCCCTAATTTTAACCGTGGGTGGAAGTGACGCCCCCTTTCGGAGTTGGCGTAACCCCCTTTTGGAGTAACCCTGCCCACTTTTGGAAATTCCGCCCCCATTTTGAGGTCTCCGGCCTGCAGCTATACCTAGTTGAGGGAACAATTTATTTGTCACAGAATAAAAAATTCTTATGGAGGAATGTGGAACAGTGGAATTGCTGAAAACAGACAGAGAAAGGCTTGTTCCTCCCACCAGTTCTGGGATTTTCACTCTCCTAAAACACCTGTCTTGTTTCTCAGTAACATTAGTTGTTCTATCAGACTTCAGCTGTGTAGAGTTGATGGGACAGATGTGTGTTATTGGGTCAGCTACTCCTGAATTCCTCAAAATTCAAATTCAGCAAGGTGAAATAATAGTGTCCCTGTTTCCTTTTGTGAAATCAGCTTGAATTGCTCTTAATATACTCCTATTGCAGAAGCTGCCTGGTGTCATAGAAAAACATTTACTATATCTACATTTTTGCAAAGTGATTTTAATGTGGCTCATTGAACATATTGCTGGTGAACAGGGCTGGACTGGTAATCTGGTATATCGGGCATTTTTCACTTTGGGGCCGATCAGGGGCGGACTGTACATCAGGATAACTGAGCGGGCCGGTAGGTCGGCCGCGAAACATTCCGAATGTTATGCAGAATGGACCACAGAACGCCACGGTGACATGCAGTTCAACCAGAGTGATCATGGGCCTCTTGGCTGCATCTCTGATCAGTCTTCTCCTTGTATGAACTGAAAGTTTAGAGGGACGGCCGGGTCTTGGTAGATTTGCAGTGGTCTGATACTCCTTCCATTTCAATATTATCGCTTGCACAGTGCTCCTTGGGATGTTTAAAGCTTGGGAAATCTTTCTGTATCCAAATCCGGCTTTAAACTTCTCCACAACAGTATCTCGGACCTGCCTGGTGTGTTCCTTGTTCTTCATGATGCTCTCTGTGCTTTAAACGGACCTCTGAGACTATCACAGAGCAGGTGCATTTATACGGAGACTTGATTACACACAGGTGGATTCTATTTATCATCATTAGTCATTTAGGTCAACATTGGATCATTCAGAGATCCTCACTGAACTTCTGGAGAGAGTTTGCTGCACTGAAAGTAAAGGGGCTGAATAATTTTGGACGCCCAATTTTTCAGTTTTTTATTTGTTAAAAAAGTTTGAAATATCCAGTACATTTCGTTCCACTTCATGATTGTGTCCCACTTGTTGTTGATTCTTCACAAAAAATTAAAGTTTTATATCTTTATGTTTGAAGCCTGAAATGTGGCAAAAGGTCGAAAAGTTCAAGGGGGCCGAATACTTTCGCAAGGCACTGTAGCTTTTATTCATGTTCACACAAATCACAAGTAAAATGGCAGATTATCAGTTCATAAACACTTACTTTCTGTTGCTCACACAGTGCTATCTTATGACATTTAAACACTTTAACTACAGCGCATGACTTGTAAGGTGAAGCTTGTTCAAATACACAGTAGCTCAGCTGATAGAGTATTCGTTTTGTGTCAATTGGTGTTGGGTGTAATCCAATTACAAAGTGATTAGTTACTGTAATTGAATTACTTTATAGTCAAAAAAAGTAGTGCAACATTACATTTTAAATTCTTGTAATTAGGTTACAGTTACTGACTTTCAATTCCCTTAATTACCTTTAAGTACATTATAGGGTTATGCGTATTTCTAATATATTATTTATGCAGAATACGTTCACTTTGGCCCGTGACGAGTCATTGTGAAGGAGAAATGGGAGGTGCATGACTTTTGTGTCACAAATTATTTTAAATTTGCTAAGCGGAAAAGTGTTTTAGAAAGTAACTTAAAAGTAAAGTAATTACTATTAATTAAAGTATTAAATTAAGTATTTATTAATAGTAAGTAAAGTATTTTCCAATGAAGTAATCAGTAAAGTAATCTGATTAGAATTTTAGAGATATAATTACTAACTTGACGCAAAACTGGTGTCAATTGCATTTGTAATGTTTATTTTATTTGAATATTTTGAATAATGCAAAATGCACAAAAAAATTAGTGTCACGTTATTGACCCTAATATATATCAAGAGTGGTCATACGCAGCTGTATTTCTATTTATTTAATATTTAAATAGAGCAAAATTCTCTGCTCTGGATACTGTACATACTGTAAACTAGGACGACTTGTTTTAGAGACTGATTTAAATGCTCAAATATGGAGTTACCCTCCAATATTAAAGGGGTCATGACATGGTTTTTTTTATTGTATTATTATGTTCCCTTAGGTGCAATTATAGTATTAATATATTTTTTTTTAAGAAAAACTTTTAAAATCTAGTGATTTATGACCTTTTCCCACCCTGTTTCTCATCCTCTGATTCAAACAGTCTGTTTTGGGGGCGTTTCCATTTAAGACTTCAGTGTTAACGCCCACTGTTATGATTGGCTAACGCCAGTGCCTATGTATCAATTATTGACGCTTCCAGCCAGAACAATATGCAAGTAAACTAAGTAAAAACACTGTGATTATTCATAATGAATGAAATTGCGCTTTAAAAAGTAGTTTAAAGTTTAAAATAGATTACTTACAGTTTGCGCCGTCGTTGTTCCCAGAATAGTCGGCACAGACTTATCTTTGAGCAACAGTTTTCTGGCAAAGCCAGCATCATATTGAGATTTGTTCTCAAAACAGTCATCCTTAAAATGTACAGAACAAACGCTTAAGTTAACACTGCCGTGACTGGAACGTCCGCAAAAAATAAACTGCATCCATTTTTCCCTGACGCCTGGATCTTTCGGCAGCTTATTCAGAGGTTTTGTTTGACCACAGCCAGGAACAGCACATCTGTGTGGCATCGTAATTTTCCTGTGCACAAGTAGTCTCTGTCAGAGCTCGCTGTCCATCGACTGAACACTTGTGAGGCGCACGGCGATACTGAAATGAGCGTAGTTGTCTTGGCGCTTAAAGCGTAGTTATCTTGTGCTGGAGGCGGTCATATGCAAACGCTGTTACGCCACTTCTAACCGACACGCCACTTCTAACCATGAATCCAGAACGAGCTGTATTTTGAGCTTGATTAAATAAATGATTCGTTTAGAATGGGGAGGACGTCTTAAAATATTAAACTTGCAGGACGTTTTAATGATACAAAGACCTCTTATATACCAAAAGATCAAGGCAAATTTGGTTTCTCATGTCATGACCCCTTTAAAGCAATAATTTACTCTATGCCATGTTGTACGGTGATTCGAATGACTTTTTTCCATTATTGGGAGGTCTTGAAATCATCTAAAACCATAAAACCGTCTTATACCTGTTTTATTTGTTTTATTATCTGCTTTTGAGTCCGCATGTCTTGCTCTTGGTGGGATTGTGAAATAAAATGTATGCCCATTAAAAGTCACCAATGAATTATGCCTTTGTTGAGTATTCATAATTCACATTGTAATGGCAACACAATAGTCATTTTGTGTTTAGGGGTCCAGTATGTGTCCCTGTTTGAAATGTTCTTGAGCGTTACTGTCGGGGTCACCCTTATTCACTCTGAATCCTAGAATATGAATTGAACTGTCTTTATTTCTCATGGCACAGGAAGTTCCGCCCCCATCGGATGCGTCAAGATGGGATCCATCTGAGCTTCTACCTAGACTATGTCACCTCGTCCGGTCTGAGATGGGTTACGGCTTTAACCTGCACAGCGAGAAGTCCAAACCGGGTCAGTACATACGGGCTCTGGACCCCGGATCGCCCGCTGACCATGCTGGACTCAAACCTCAGGACAGACTCATAGAGGTGAGAGAGGGCCGAAAATATTCTGTTTCTGCAGAAACAAATCATAGCTATCGATCTATCTCTCCGTCTTTATTATCTGTCAGTCCGTCTCTGACTTTATTGATCTCATGAGGAACATTGTGGGAATATGATTGCATACATATGTGTCAATGTACATCGTGATTCATGACATGATGATGCCAGATACACACCCACACGTTCACACTCTCAAAAACACACTAATAGATCATCCATCACATTCAGAGGCGTGTGGGTGGCATGTGATGCCTCTCACAAAATATTTCTGAGAGAGTGATTCAAGCAGATAACATACTGTCGAAACCAAAATATATTTATATATTAATTTCTCCTGACGTTGATTTTCAGTGGCATTTTCTGTATTTTTAACCATAAAATATACTGTGTCGTCCATTTAAAGCCAAATACTTCAATTTATTTAATTCAAATCAATTCCTAATCTTAATAATAAACTATTATGCCATAATATGTATAATTAGGCCAACAATTGAATATTAGCCATGTGCGACTCCGCGTCCACATGCGTGGATGGTGTATTTTGGCTTCACTATACGCAATGCGTAATTTCAATTCATTTAAACTGACTGAATACTACCGCAAGACTCTAGACTGTCATTTAAGGGGTTCATTTGTTTAATTAATTAAGGGTCCGCTGTCCTTTTCAGCATATCGCGGCGCCGTTTTGTGGTCCGTTCTGCATAACGCGGTGGCTCATTTTTGCTTATCGCGACCCGTTCGGCTCGTTTTGCGGACCGGCACCCTCGGTTCTCCCGATGGCCAGTCCGTCTGTCCCAAAGTGCGTCGGCCCACCGGGAAAATGGCCGGTGTGCCAGATTACCAGTCCAGCCCTGCAAGTGACACAACAACATGAAGTCGATTTCCGTGAATTGCTTCTATGGGTGCAGAGCCAATAAAAGTGCCTCTGGTAAGAAACCTCTATGATTTTTCATTGAAACCTGTTTGGGTGTAAAGAGTAGAGTCTCTAGTTTCGTTTGATATGCCAGTTTAAAAAATCTGTTCATTTTTCGCGCTTCAGCCCGCTGATAAACATGGTGTCCACATACGTGGACTTTGGGACATTATTCCCTCAAAAGAAGAAAAACATGTATTTTGAAAAACGTTCAACATTAACACATCTGTGGATCAATTTTCTTTCATTTTATCATCGATGTTGTAATATTGTACTTTGTTATCACTGTACAATTCGGTTCTATTTATTAACATTAGTAAATGCTTTCCTATAGTTACTGTGCATTATCACATTGAGAATCAGTGGGGTCAATGGGTTCATCCAAAAGCTGGAAAATGTTGCTTTCAGAGGCTTTATATGGAGTTAGGATGAAAATAAGGTGCATTTCAAACTGTTCTGAGACCAGTGCAGACAGACAGCACATTGGAGGTTAAGTAATTTGCTAAATAGGGAGCAAGGGTGCATCCTATAGTTCTCAATGCAGCTAAGGCATTCACTCCTAAAATCCCAAGTTCAGTTTCAGGCTGCAGATGATGTTTGGACCACTCTAGTTGTTTGGCAGACATGGGACAATGATCATCAGTACATAGATTCAGAATTTACAATGGATAATTGTGATTGGATTGGATGATGCTGGCTATTTCTTCGAATCAGAATTAATTATGCTAATTTCTTCTTCTAACGTTTCTGTGACGGGGCGGAGGGCGGGACAGCTGCCCGTAAATCTCTCTCTGTCCCACTGCAGTCTCCAGTCGGCCTTTATCCCTCTCTGATGCTTGATTAGCCTGATTAGGGGCCGGGTGTGTAGCATCACGACCCTCCCCCGCCCTTCGCCCTGTCACAGTCTCAAAAACATGAATAACCAACACTCCTGGAAACATAATAAACAATTTGATGAAAAAAATAGTTTGGGATTCTTTCAAATTTCACATTTTAGTCTCACTGTCCACATATGTGGACATCAATTTTAGATTTTTTTTTGCTCTAGAAACTTTTTTTTTTCACATTTCGGGGGCATTTTTGTAACTTTTGGTGGAATTTTTTGCCCTGAGCCCCCATTAAATTATGAGCCTGGCTGATGGAAAGTAGAAGACAACTCTTGAAATTGGCGAACATTTAAATTAGTTTTCAGACCACATACGAATGTGGATTGACATATGGTTTCGATCTCATTTAAAAATAGTGGATTCCTTCTTGGTTTTTGCTATTACAAGCTTTTTGCTATTACTTGAGAACATCTTGTTTCGTCACCTATTAAAACACGCTCTGCAGTCTCAATGCAGTTTCACTCCACAGCGTTTGGCAACTCGAGCACATGCCTTCCTGCAGAGTGCCAAGTGCCCTTTCTTTTGGTGACATTAAAGGATTTGTGTAATTCACAGAAAACTGACTCCTGCTCTGACCTACTGTTGTCATTAATACCTTTCAGAAAGTGACGTAACACACGCTGTTCCACTTGGTGCACTTATTGTGGACTTATAATGCACCTAACAAACATTCCTCTGATTGGTGTACAAGGTTGCAAAGCCTCATTGCACAAGTTGTATTGCTGGTCAAATTACTATAATATAAATTGTTAACCTTACACTCAAAAAAATTCAAATAAATAAAAAATAGATCTTTGGCTGAACTTGATTCAATAGTGAACAGCGGTTCAACGTCTTTGAAATGAGATATCTTAACTTAAAATGACAAGTATGTAATCTCAACACAAACATATGTGTAGAAAGAATGCACTCACTAAAGGTGCACTCAGTAACTTTTTGCTTTGTCATCTAGGACTTGCAGTGGCGTGGATGCCGAATCCATCAAAATGTATACTTCTAAGTCACAGATGCTACTGTAGAAATTCAGTATTCACAGTCATGCCATGATTACTTTAATCCAAGATTGAACATGTCCAATAACAGGGACGTTACTGTGATTAAGCCAGAAGTAAACGGCTGGTCATGTGATCGCTACATGGCTGCCTTCATGTGTGGACCAAGTGTGCCGCACAAGCCCTCAAAAGTGAAGCCAAAACGTCTCGATCGCCCCCCGGTGACTGGTCCTAGTATAGGTCATAAACCCCGCCTCCCCATGTTATTCAACGGGACGTGAGACCAACTAAACAATTAAATTACACTTCACATATCTTTTATCCAAAGATAGTTTCTGTCATTTACTGTAGTTTCTATCACGTTGATGTCATTTCAAGTGTTTGTTTTCAAAATAAGTTTGTTTTTAGTTATTTGATGCTAGAAAAACGGTGCTGTGACATCATGATTGACAGCTGTGATTGACAGGTTCTCTGAGCGAAGTAGTCACTGAAGCACCAACAGACTTTTTTTCGGGATCTTCGGAGGACTGAGGAGATTGGAGCTTTAAATATAATATCTAAATTTCTATAATTAATTATTTCACACCGTCATTAGTCAAAAGTGCAGGGGCGTGTCCTTGCGATTGATTCAGCGAGAGTGAGGGCGGGGCCTTGATTTCGCGGCTTTACTTCCTGCTCACTACTGCGCAGGTCTGGTCCCGAAATCGCAACTGCGCAGACTCAAGTCCCAAGATGTCAGCGCCATATCGGGACACTGGCGGCTTCAGTTCTCACCAATGGAAAAGAGCGAAGGGGCGTCGTCCATCTTTTTTTACAGTCTAGTGTCGTGGATGCAGCGTCAATCAAAATGAATAGTTTTCCGTCACAAATGCCATTGTAGAAAGTCACTAGTCACAGTCAGTCATGATTACTTTAATCCAAGAATGAAAACTTCCAATAACAGGCTGGCTGCTGAGATTCAGTGAGTAGTATTTGACTAGTCATGTGATCTCAAGATGGCCGCCCCCATGTGCAGACCCTCTCCATGTAGAATAAAACAGCTTTTATAAGGTTACTGATATGACTGGAGTCTTCATTTTATGTGAGTGCTCATGATTATATATATATATATATATATATATGTTTTAAAATGACAATTAATTCCTTTATGAGTAAAACTTTTTTAATGAGGAAAAAATTACTTAAAAATTATTAAAGTGTACCTTTAAGTAAATTGAGCAAGCATCAAAAAAAAATTTTTGACTGTTGTACTTTTATATGCCGTAAAGTATATAAAATGGTCAAAAGAATAAACTGATAAGACAAGAGTGATTTTAGCATGGTTAAGGGGCGTTTTTAGGCACTCCACCATGGTTAAATCACTTTAATGCGTGGCCTCTCGATGCTTAATTACTATAATAACCACTTTGTCTTCGTGGGCTAATTCTTCAAACACTTTTATTAGCTCACCCATCGTGAGGTCACTTTTCATCATGCACTTTTTCGTAGAGTACACCGTATTTTCCTTTGTAGCACTGATGCATATTTGAGTGCAACAGATACAATAGAAAGCTCAGAACTATTTGTAGTTACTAGTTCATTTGGGGGTGAAATATGAGTCTGAAATACGATGTTCTTGACCAAAACAAAAATACATTTAGTCTTCAAACTAACTTTCTCCACCATTGCTCTCCATCTTGCTCACTGTCCAGCCGTGAGAGCTCTGCCCCCTTCAGTTTTAAGACAGCACCTCTCGCTGTCTCGCTCCGGACACTGATACCTGAAACCAGCACTGTTGCCACTGCGGCCAAAGCAACACACTTTAATATTTGATAGTGTTCAGTTTAACTCAGCACAGACTCCATCTGTCCACAGGATAAACACAGCGATACAATCCCCTTCAGCAGCAGGAGAGCGCGCGAGGAGATCTTATATTCCTGTTTTTGTTTTGATTGATTCAGTTATAATTTCTATAAAATGTCTTCATCTCTCTTCTATTGGAAACCTAATTCTACCACAGAAGCGTGTTGCTAAGCAACCAGTAGAGGCGCAGTGTAAGAAGAAACAAGTGAACAAGTTTATAAAGAGATAAACAAAGCTTTTATGATTTTACACCTCTGATTATGTGTTGCTGGAACAAAAGGGGGATGGAGACGCTGTCCTTATCTGATAATACCATGCTATTGTTTTTGGACATTGTAAATGCATTATAAATGTGTTATAATGCATATGTAATGTCTCATAATACACCTTATAAAATGTTAGAACATCACATAAATAATTGCAACCACAATTGTAATACATTATAATACTTGCCTATGCATAGTTATACCTTAGAGCATAATGCATTATTACATGGCCAGCTTAAATTCTTATCTGCCGAAGTTATAATAAAATATATACAGTGGCAAGAAAAAGTATGTGAACCCTTTGGAACTACATGCATTTATGTATAAATTAGTCTCACAAGTTTCAATAATGAACCAACACAATCTGTTTTAACTAATAACACACAAATTATTGTATCGTTCTTGAATACAACATTCAAACATTCACAATGTAGGTAGGATAAAGTATGTGAACCACTTGGCTAATGACGTCAACAAAAGCGAATTAGAGGCAAGAGTTGGCAAACCTGGCATCCAATTAATGAAACGAGGTCAGAGGTGTGGGTTAGAGCTAGTTTGACTTATATAAAGCACTCAAACATTAAGAAGTATTTGCTGACGTGAACCATAC
Source organism: Xyrauchen texanus (assembly GCF_025860055.1). Lineage (NCBI taxonomy): Eukaryota > Metazoa > Chordata > Actinopteri > Cypriniformes > Catostomidae > Xyrauchen > Xyrauchen texanus. Next base: position 42,419,426 of record NC_068287.1, read on the forward strand.
CTCGCAAAAAAAGAGATCTCAGATGACCTACGATCAATAATTGTTGCTTCGCATAAAGCTAGACAGGGTTGCAAAGTTATCTCGAAGAGCTTAGATATTCATCTGTGCACAGTTTGACAAATTGTCTATAAATGGAGATGATTTAGTACTGTGGCTACTCTCACTAGTAGTGGCCATCCAGTCAAGAAGGTTTGAAGGGAACACAGCAGAATGCTCAATGAGGTAAAAATGAACCCTAGAGGGACAGATAAAGACTTGAAGGATTCATTGGAACTGTTTAACATCTCTGTTCATGAGTCTACTATACTGAAAACATTAAACAGGCATGATGTCCATGGCAAGACACCACAAAGAACATCGCTGCACACCTGAAGTTTGCCAAAGACAACCTTGAAACTCAACCATGCTACTGGGGAAATGTTTTTTGTACTGATGAAACAGGTTGAATTGTTTGTGAAGAACACGCAGCACTTTGTATGGCGAAAAAAGGGCCCTGCATACCAACACGACAACATCATCCCAACGGTGATGTACGGTGAAGGGAGCATCGTGATTTGGGGCTGCTTTGCTACTTCGGGGCCTGGACTGCTTGCCATCATCAAGGGCCAATGACCCAATAGAGATGCTGTTTAATGACATCAAAAGAGCCGTTCATGAGCCTTTCAATATGGCTGAGCTGAAGCAGATCTGTAAGGAAGAATGGTCCAAAATTCCTTCTGAACGATGTGAAAGTCTAATCCGCACCTACCAGAAACGCTTGGTTGAAGTTATTGCTGCCAAACGAGGATCAGCCAGTTATTAAATCCAAGGGTTCACAAATTTTTCCACACCACTGAGAATGTTTAATAGGATGTGTTCAATAAAAAATTAAAGATTATAATTGTTTGTGTGTTGTTAGCTTAAGCACATTGTGTTTGTCTGTACTTGTGACTTTGATGAAGATGAGATCACACTTTATGACCAATTAATGCAGAAAAAATTTAAAGGGGTTCACATACTTTTACTTGCCACTGTATATTTGTATTTTTTGTATTTTTCTCCCCAATTTGGGATTCCCAATTCCCAATGCACTCTTAAGTCCACGTGGTGGCGTAGTGACTCGCCTCAATTGGGGTGGTGGAGGACGAATCTCAGTTGCCTCCGTGTCTGAGACCGTCAATCTGTGCATCTTATCACGTGGCTGGTTGAGCGCGTTACCACGGAGACGTAGTGTGTGTGGAGGCTCACACTGTTCTCTGCTGCATCCACACACAACTCACCACACACCCCACGAGAGCGAAAACCACATTATAGAGACCACGAGGAGGTTACCCCATGTGACTCTACCCTCCTTAGCAACTGGGCCAATTTGTTTGCTTAGGAGACCTGGCTGGAGTCACTCAGCACACCTTGGATTCGAACTTGCGACTCCAGGTGTGGCAGTCAGTGTCTTTACTTGCTGAGCTACCCAGGTCCCCACTGTATATTTGTATTATATTCTGTATATATATATATATATATATACACTAGGTATGCTGTAGAGGTGACAAAAGCAATGTCTCATAAACATTCATAAGATATTTTTAAGTGTTTATAAATTAAGAAAGACACATTCAGTCTAAAAATCTATATATTTTTACTGGCAAACAAGACAAAAAACAATTATCTCTATCTTTCTCTCTCTCTCTCTCTCGCGCTCTCGCTCTCTCTCTCTCTGAGTGACTGCTGGGAGTGGGTGGACCGTGGCTTGTATGAGTGCTCAAACTTGTTCTAACTTTGTTTTTGTACTTTTGTGTGTTTTGTAGTTATTACATTTTGATTGAAATTAAAGTTTAAGTCTAGTTTAAAGTTTACCAGTATTTCGCTGGGAAGCATGACTAATCTGAGTGCAATGAGTTTTGAAAATCGAATGCGTTGTCATGGAGTTAAAATAGAGTCCAGTGTAGAGTTTAGCTGTAGGAGAGATTATCAGACATAGTAATATAGTCTCAGTCTCGTGCATTAATAATGCAGTTGTGCTTTTTCTGACTACGGTTGAAAAGGCAAATGATGTGGGGGGAAAAGCTACATTTGAGAAAACTATAATGATATTTATGCACCTACTAAGGGGGGTATAAAGAGTTTAATTTTTAAACAAAATAAACTACTTTAAAACAGTTGTTGTATTTAGGTAGAGATTTTAATCTTTTTATCTAATGATAAGTTGGATAGGAATCATTTAGAGCCACATTTTACAATTAATTAAAACATATGATTTATGTGATATATGGATAAGCATGCATTAAAATGTTAGACAGCACACTTGAGCTCATAGTAGGAATAATTCCATCTTGGCACGACTTGATTGATTTTATGGGTTTCAATATAAACGCAATCTTTTCAAGTTTTGCAGAATTATTCCGGTGAGTTTCTCTGATTTTAGCTCAGTTCTGTGTAGTAGAAGTGTCTATAAAGTCTAAAAGCGTCTTTGTTAAATGACAATCATTTTATAGACTATTTTACTTTTTGGAGGGATAATTTTAAGCTACAAAAATATGTATATAGTTCATTACAGCAGTGGTGAGATCATGGGAAATTGTTAATTAAAGAATTCACTCTGGGTGTTACTAGAGATATAGCCCAGTCAATGAAAACTTTAGAGACTGACTTAGTGGAGTTACAAGACCAAATCATTTCCAGAAAAATAAGAAACACATTGATGTTTTAAAAGAAAAAAAAAGGCAATGCTGACAGATCTTTTGTGTGTCAAAGCACCCAAAAAAGCACTAAGCTGCAGGGCAAGACCTCACTGATTCTGCTGACATTCGTAGACGTGCTGTAGTGTTTTATTCAGATCTCTATTAATGTGACTTGAACGAATGGCACACGGGTGCTTTCAAAGTTTTTTGAAGGCTTACCAAAGGTGGACGAAGAGTCTAATAAGGATTTAGAACAGACTTTCTACAAGAGCTTCATACTGCCTTAATGAAAATGGAAAATGGTAAATCGCCAGGAACTGATGGGTTACCTGTTAAGTTATACAAAACTTCTATCTATCATTGGAGTAGATTTATAGCAGATGTTAATGACATCTGAAAAGAGGACTCCTGCCACTTAGTTGTATAAAGTATGTCATTACAATATTTCCCAAAAAGGGTGATCTTCAAAATATTATTTATTGGCGCCCCATGTCACTTTTATGTACTGAATATAAAATAATGTCTAAAGTTCTGGCCTCTAGATTAGCTAATGTGATGGGACAATTAGTGCATTTTCATTAGTCTTACTGCTTTCCCAACAGATCTAATTTTGACAATGTTGCTTTAATTAGAGATGTTTTGGATGCTTGAAAGCTTTTAGGTATTATCACTGGTCTGATTTCTCTTGAACAAGAGAAAGCGTTTGACCGAATTGAGCATTCATATTTGTGGAATACCCTGGAAGCTTGTGCAATCAATTCTGGGTTTATATCAAATGTTTGTCATGTTTATTCTGTTGGCTCATGTTTTTTTCATGTCTTTTTATTTTCGAGATTAGTTCCTGTTCCTGTCATGTGATTTCCTGTTCCCTCATTTGATCTTGTCATGTGTTTCCCCTGTTCATTGTCTTGTTTTCATTGGTTCATGGTTTGATTACTTTGTTATTAGTCTTGTCTTTTCATTGGTTATAGTTAATTTAGTATTGTTATCTTGTTTATAGTTTAGACTTGTGATTGGTTGTCTTGTTTACCTGTTACCCATGTCCTTGTATTTAAGCCCTCATGTTTGCCGTTGTCTGGTGTCAGGTATTGTGAATGTAACTTTGTTGTTTTGCTCAAGTCTAGTCCAGCCATGTCAAGTTTAAGTCAAGTCAAGTAATTTATGTTTTGTTTGGTTCACGTTTGTAGTCAGGGTCTTTGGGATGACACGTTTGGAAATAAACTGCACTTGGGTTCATCTTCACACCATCGTCCCTTTGTCTTGCCTGTTTCCAGCATCGTTACAAGGTTAAGGCTATTTACTGTAACACTGAGAGCATACTTAAAATTAATTGTGGTTTCAATGCTCCTTTTACACAGGGCCATGTCTGTGCCATGTCTGGCATGTTGTACTCTCTAGCCATTGAACCCTCGCTTCATAAACTACGTACTCAGTTAAAAGGTTTAACCTTTACCTGGTTGTAATGAACCCTTTTATCTCTCTGCTTATACTGATGTAATTGTTTTTATAAATGAGAAAAATTATTTCAATAATTTGTGAAGAATGGTGCATTAGACATATTTCTTCTGCAAAGGTTAACTGGGGAAAAGTGAAGCCTTATGGGAGGGAATTGGAATGAGGATCTTCCTAGTCTTCATTGAAGACTGTTTTGGGAAAAAAGTTGGATACGTTTTTCTTATCCCCCCCAACCGGACTTCTCTTGAGTATTCAGAAAGAATTGGTGGACTTGTTTTGGGACAAATATCACTGGACTCCTCAAAGTATTCTTTATCTGCCCAAAGACGAGGGAGGCCAAGGTTTGTTAAATCTGCCCATTAGAGGAGCTACTTTTTGTCTCCAGTATATCCAGAAACTTTTGGTGGGATCGAATACACTTGTGTGGAAGGCACTGGCACAAAGTATTTTTTTAAATTGGTGATATGGGACTGGATCTAACTCTGTTTGTTTTCTTTGATTAACACTTTTCACACAATTGACACAGAAAAGAAAAACATATATTCACAGAATCAACATTTTGCCCCCATTATTCCCTTTCCCCCCTCCAAATCCCCAACCCCACCCTGACCCTCAACAGATATCTCTGTGGTCACACTTGAGTATACACACACACACACAAAAAGAAAAATATTTAAAAAAAAATAATCACACACATTTAAAACTACACTTCTCTCTCCACTGCTCCTACCCCAGAGCCCTCCATAAAGGCCAAATAGCTGCCCCATTTTCTATTAGATAAATCTAAGTTGTCTAGGCTTCTACATTACATTTCCTTAAATGCAGCTACCCTCCCCATCTCTGTGCACCACTCTTGAAATGAGGGCACTCCAGCTGACTTCCATCCCCTGAGAATAATCTGTCTGCCAATCATAACACTGGTTAGGACCCAATTTTTTATGCATTTATCCCCTATATTAATGACCGCCCCATCGCTTAAAATACAGATTCTGGGTCAAAATGTAATTTGAGTGCCCAATACTTCACACATAAAACTCTGAACCCTCAACCAAAATTCTTGGATCTTAACACACCACCAAAAAACATGGGTTGTGCCCCCATCTTCTGATTGGCATTGCCAGCAGGTAGGTGTGTCTTTAAGACCAAGACTATTCAGTCTAGAGGGTATCCAACTGAATCGATGCAATACCAAGTTTAAATCTTTCTCCCAAAATCTCTTGAGAGAAGTTGAAGCTCCATCCCCAGACTCTGAATTAGTAGGGAGTAATGCCTCATGACCTTTTCCAAAAGCAGTAATCACCAATCCCGGAGTGTCTGCCACTTTAGGCGGGTGTATGCTACTCCCAAAAATAGCACAGAGCAGGTGGGGCAGCTGTAAATACGTAAAGAACTGAGATCTGGGAAGTAATCCAAATTAAACACTCTGGACACTTATGTCCATAGCGCGTGCAAATGCGAGATAACAGGGTGTAACTTAACTTCTCTGGTTAGTTTGATAGAAAGGCTTTGCAATGGCGAAATAGGGGCAAGAACTTCCTGTTCAATACAATACCAGGGAGGGGCTCTTTCAGGTTGAAGAGACCAATGAATCAAATGTCTGAGACCGAATGCATAATAATACAACAAAATCAATATTATCGATTATCTGGGGTCACCTGAGAGGGAAATAGCTGCTAATCCACTAGCGGTGGATTTGTAGCACATCTGGGAGAAGATGGAGGATATTGAAAACCGTAGTCGGTGGAATAACGTTCGTATTGTTGGAATTCCTTAGGCTGAAGAGGGTCGGGATATGGTGAAATTCCTGGACTGGTCTTTTTCCTAGTATTGACATAACAGGCCATAAGCTGTAAATCGAATGAGCTCACCGGGTTCTGGCTTGGAGATCCGCTGAGGGGGACAGGCCTCAATCATTTCTGGCCAAATTTCAGAGATCATCCGATAAAGATCTTGTGTTACACGAGGCGAGCAGTAAAGGAAGGCTTTCTTGGAAGAACCACAGCATTTTCTTATTCCCAGACTTTGTGAATTCATCAAGAGAAAATGTGATCGATTCAATGAATGCAAGAAACTTAAGAAACTCTTATATCAACAGAAGGTTGCCTTTGCACTGATGTTCCTGGCCAAATTGAGAATAGATGCTAAGGATGGCCGTAAAATATTTACATGTCCCCAGCAAGCGTTGTCCTTCATAAGTCAATGGACTGAGTAAGTTATTTTGTGGTTCTCATGTTGCAGCCAAGTGGAGTGACTCACTGAACATTCACTTGACCGTCTGAGGAAACTGAGCGCCTTTTTGTTTGTTTTTGTGTTGGTTCTGCTAGCGGCTGGAGTTTGTTTTGTGGAGGAACACACCTTTAGGACAGTTATATGGAAGAATCTACACGTTCTTTGTGTTTATTCTGCCTACTGCCTGAGTTTGTTTTATAGATTATCTTCTGTTGTGTAATTCTGTCTCACAAAATTTGTATAGAAACACCGGGCTTGAGCAATCCGACTGCAAAGTTGTTACGGGGGCTCTCGCAGGTGTACATGGACTGTTTGAGTTAAGAGGGATTTAGCCCACTATGCCACCATCATTCATTGAATCGATCACACTTCTCTCTTGTCGAATTTGCAAAGTCTGGGAACAAGACAATGCTGTGGTTCTTCCAAGAAAGCCTTCCTTTACTGCTCGCCTAGCGTAACACAAGATCTTTATCGGATGATCTCAGAATTTATTATGGCCTGCTATGTCGAGCAGATTTGGAAAGAGCCCATCCAGGAATTTTGCTGTATCCTGTCCCTCTGTTCCCTCAGGGTTTCCAACGAACGTTATTTTGCTGGCTATGGTTTTTCATATCCTCCAACTTCTCCCAGACACGCTCCAAATCCACCTTGGTCGCTAGCGGATTAGCAGATAATTCCCTCTCTGATGACTCCAGATAATCGATCCATTTTTCGACATCACCCACTCTTGTAAACACATCAGTGAACTTTGTCTCCATGGCAGTGATCAATGGACGTATCACTGCAAGATCCTCCAAGTCAGCAACGACCTTCATCAGCATTGCTGGAGACAGATGCCCGACATGTTCAGCATCTCTTGCCGCACCTCTCCGAATAAATGGACTCCCAGGCTTGCGGCCTGCTCGGGGGCGTCAGCTTGAGCACATAAGTGTCTTTTAATGTCTTCAGAGCACAAGGATTTTGAATTCTTTTACATATTGTCTTCCTAGAACAGTTATGGAACAGAGTGTATCAAATCTCACCGGTTTATTACATAAAAAGTATTAAAACTAGTAAAGTGCGCAGAGCTCGCCGTTCACACACCCGATCTAACTCTGTTTTTAATGGATCATAAGAGTTTGGATTTTTATGGTACTCCTTTTTATAAAAGTTTATTTAAAGTGGTTTATTTAAAGTGGATGGACCCTGATATGTCTCTTTATTGGCTCCTTGAAGAGCCAATTGTGTTTAAAGCCCACTGATGTATATGGAGAAGACATTCCTGGCTTTGCATATTTATTGTGTGCTAAAAAAAAACACTTTAAGCTTAGACAGATAATAAATGACTCTGGATATAATCGACAAAATACTGAAAAAATTGCTTCCCTTTGGGAATTAGATCATTACGCTTTGCCAGGAAGTTTCTTTATAAGCTAGATGTTGTTTTAACCTTTGAAGAGAAAGAACTTTTAGAAGAGGTTTGTGCAGGGACTTAAATCCCTGATAGTAGAGATCTGTTTCCAGATATTGAGATTATACCTGTTTTAATGAAACCTTGCCATGCCAGTCCTCTACTAAACTCGAGAGAGACTGAGCAGATAGACTTTTGTTCAATAGATGGGAAGGTTATGTACAAAAATATTGTGGAAATTATAAATAAACATAACTTAAGTAATAAAACAGACACTAAACATCTTGTGGAGAACACTCTATATACAACCATTCATTAAAAAAATATGCTGATCTTCAATGGAGAATTATTCATGGGACTGTTGCTGTGAATGCCTTTGTATCTATTTTGAACCCCACTGTGAGTGACAAATGTCCTTTTTGTGCTGAAAGAGAAACCATCTTTCATTGATTTATGGATTGCAATCAACTTTACCCTTTGTTTGATCTTTTGAATGTGTTGCTTGTTTCATTGAATGTTATCTTTTCATAGGAAGATTTTATATTTGGGTTTGTATATAGTCAGAAGCAAAAATGGAAATGTCAGCTGACTAATTTTATTTTCAATAAATGTTAATATTGTTTCTCTCTCTCTCTCTCGCTCTCTCTCGCACCTTTCTTTCTCTTTCTCTCTCTCTCTCTTTCTCTCTCTGTCTCTCTTTTTCTTTCTCTCTATCTATCTCTCTCTCTCTCTTTCTTTCTCTTTCTCTCTCTCTCTCTTTCTCTCTCTCTTTCTCTTTCTCTCTCTCTCTCTCTCTCTCATTATTTCTCTATCTTTCTCTCTCTCTCTCTCATTCTTTCTCTCTCTCTCTCTCTCTCTCTGTACAGGTGAATGGAGTGAACATTGAAAGTATGAGGCATGCTGAAGTTGTGGCCTTTATTAAGAAAGGTGGTAACGAAACACATTTGCTGGTGGTGGATCCAGATACAGATGAACATTTCAAAAAGATGGGCATCACACCCACCAGCATCCACGTCAAAGGTGCAGTTTCAGACTGGCAGGAACACCTTCGATATTAAAAATGCATAAAATTCAGAAAGAGAAAAGATTTCTCCAATTTCTATTTCCTGGGATTTGAGGGGGAGTTTGATTGATTTTCGAATGAACGCGCTCTTGAGGCTCAGAGGGAGACAGATGCTCAGTTTCCCCACATGCTTTTGGTAGAGGCGTGTAACTCTGAGCAAACCCTCTGGACTGGAGGACAATTTGGTCAGTCCATGCCTTGGTTGTTCTTAGAGTCTTGTCTGCTTCTGTTATGCAGCTGTCCAGCTCTTCACATGTGGATTACATTTAAGTTAAATTGAGTTGAACGCCTTCAACAGGCAATTGACAGATCTCTAAGATAATTGGTGCTGGATTCTAGCAGGACTTCCCCCTTTTTCCCCATGCAAGGGATCCTGATTTGGTCTCCTTAAAGGAGTTCTCCCAAAAATGAAAATTCGCTCATCATTTACTCACCCTCATGCCATCCCAGTTGTGTGTATGACCTACTTCTGAACACAACTAAGGATATCTCAGTTTTGTAGGTCGCAAATGAATGCTGGCTTGAACTTTGAAGCTCCAAAAAGCACATAAATGCAGCATAAAAGTAATCCATAAGGCTCCAGTGGTTTAATCCATGTCTTCAGAAGCGATATGAGAGGTGTGGGTGACAAACAGATCAATATTGAAGTCCTTTTTTCTTAATATTCTCCTCCCTGCCCAGTAGGTGGCGATATGCATGAGGAAAGCAATTCACAAAAAACAAAAGTAGAAGAATGTTGATGTGAAAATGAAAGTAGATATTTATTGTAAAAATTGCTTAAATATTGATCTGTTTGTCACCCACACTTATCATGTAGCTTCTTACGAAATGGATTTAACCACTCATTCAATTACATTGCATGAAAAAGAGCAGATATGGTGCGTTCACATACAACGCGAAGAAAAGATTTGCCTCGCATTGCTCGCGCGAGTTTGACCGCTGGATTATGAATTTGTGTTTGAACTCGCCTTCGTATTCCCCTTCACTACCGGAAAAGGACAGGAGGAGGGGCTTCTACGACTTGGTTCATAGTAAAGTACAACCAATAGCTGGAGTCAAGTAGACGCGCATATTTTCAGAACATAGTCCAACTTCCTCGCTCACTTTCCTCTAAGCGACGTCTTTTGTCATCTGGTCTCTGTACATGTATGACGTTGTGTCATACAATTCCGGGTGCCCACACACCGCTACAATTTTTTCATCCATTTTTCCAGGTTTCTACGTCAGATACGTCAGTGACATCCAGACAATCTCAATGCTGATAGGCTTTCGTGACAACACGTCATGCACATTTTTCGCTCGAGTTGAAAAATGTAAACTTGCGAGAACATGCGAATGAAGCGATTCCGCTTGTTCGATTCGCGCCATTCGCGAATTCGTGTCTATTCGCATCTTTGCATTGACTTTGTATGTAATCGTGCCAAGCGAAACGCTCACTTCGCGTTGTATGTGAATGCACCATAACACCTGCAGTAAACGTCCATGTTTAATTTTCTTTTTATGTCAACAATGTCTTACCATCTAGATAATAACATCAGATCAGCCTTTTAACATAATCCCTTTGATCTTAATTAATGAACAGAGAACTTTGGAGTGGTGGTGGCGTAGTGGCTAAAGCACATAACTGTTAATCAGAAGGTCGCTGGTTTGATCCCCACAGCCACCACCATTGTGTCCTTGAGCAAGGCACTTAACTCCAGGTAGCTCCGGGGGGATTGTCCCTGTAATAAGTGCACTGTAAGTCACTTTGGATAAAAGCGTCTGCCAGATGCATAAATGTAAATGAGAACTTAACATTCATTTTTGTTCTTCAGATTTTGATGAGTCCATAACTAACGGCTCCTCGAGCTCACATGTGAACGGGACGTCCTCTCGATCCACACACTCAGACGGAAGCAGTCAGGACACAAATACACTGGTGAGTGTTCACACAAGATACATCAATACAATTTTAAACAGAAAATATACACAGGATTTTTGTCTTGTGTCCTTTTAAAAATATCCCAAAGACATCCTTAAAACAAGATTTACTTGAATAGCAAAGTTTTGCATAGTAAGACTTGTTTTCAGAGAATATATCTTGAATTAAGTTTATTGTTCTTACCCTATTGGCATTTTATTTCTGTCTTAAAGGGACAGTACACCCAAAAATTCTCTCATCATTTACTCACCCTCATGCCATCCCAGATGTGTGTGACTTTCTTTCTTCCTGCAGAACACAAATTAAGATTTTCAGAAGAGTATTTCAGCTGTTACAATGCAAGTGAAAGGTGATCAGATGACCTCTAAAGCTCCAATAAGCATATTAAAGGCAGCATTAAAGTAACCCATAAGTCTCCAGGGCCCGTATTCACAATCATAAGGCTAAAAATAGCTCCAAACGCAGATATTTTGGAGCAACTCTTAAAGATTAGGGGTGTGTCACTCCTAATACGGGCCCAGATGTTTAATCAATGTCTTCTGAAGCGATATGATAGGTGTGGGTGAGAACAGACCCAATGTAACTCAATTTTCACTATAAACCTTGACATCTGCAGTCTCCTTTGCGATCATGATTTCAAGCTCGATTAATCTCCCTATAGCACCATCTAGCATGTGCATGTGTCAAGCACTAGGAAGTGTAATCGAGATTGAAATCATGATTGTGCCTAGAGACAGCAATGACAAGATATGTAGTGAAATTGAGTTACATTTGGTCTGTTCTCACCTGATTGGATCTCTTCAGAAGCCATGGATTAAACCACTGGAGTCGTATGGATTACTTTTATGCTGCCTTTATGTGCTTTTTGGATCTTCAAAGTTCTGGCCAACATTTACTTGTATTGTATGGACCAACAGAGCTGAGTTGTTCTTCTAAAAACCTTAAATTGTGTTCTGCTGGGGTGGCATGAGGGTGAGTAAATTATTATAATTTTTTCTTTTTTAGTTTTTTATTTGGGTGAACTATTCCTTTATCTAGATATACTTGCCTTGAATTTTGCCTCTCATGTAAATATATCTTGTTTGGACTTGTGTGATGTGCATATGTATGTGTCTTAAAGATGTCGAGGGACAGCAGCAGTCATCTTCTCGACCCGTTTGAGGAAATAGGTCTGTGTTTGAGCCCCACGGCCGCCGAGGCGAAGGAGAAAGCCCATGCCAAGCGTGCTAAAAAGAGGGCGCCCCAGATGGACTGGAACAAGAAACATGAGATTTTCAGCAATTTCTGAATCTCACAAAAATAAATCAAAGACACAAACACACACACACACACACACACACACACACACTGGCACACGCCTGCCGTGACCCCCTACATGTGTTGCATTCAAACCCCTGGACAAATGACATTTTTTGATGAAAAAAGCGGCACCTATTTTTGTAGAAAAATCTAAACTTAAACCCATAAAAAGATTTGAACGTGCCCGGAGCGGATAATCTGAGCTACACCCTAGAAAACAGACTTAAAAATGACTGACAGTCTCTGGAGTGAAATGCACCGGTCAGACTGTTCACACAAGTGACACTTTTACTGTTTTGTACTTCTGCGTTATCATTATTTTTTAACGTTGTATAGATGGCCACTTATCATGCATTAACATACAAAAGGTGACGAGCAAAATCCAAGTAACACCATATTATTTGGAACAGAAAAGCACAGAAAAGGGAACATGATCATGTTATCCCATTAAGAAGGACCAAATTAATGAAGCTCTTTTTATGTAGTAATTATGTGTTTTATCATGTGAATTATAATTGCTTATGAAGGAATAAGCGGATTTTATCTTTGCCAAAGACACACCCACAATCAACCGGATTAGTCCGATTGTTACCTTTATAGATTATTGTATGCAAAGCTTTGATGGGACATGCCACTGTTGGATATAAAATGGAAAGTTTCTCTATATTGCTGAGATAAAAACAAACAAACTGGCATGCATGTGAACTGCACAGTACTCAACACTAGAGGGCGCCGGTATTGCACTTTTGGTTTTCATTATGAAGGAAGAGCCAAGACAGAACACAGCAGAATACTGCATGTGTACGACCAACAGAGGGAACAAAATCCCCAATGTAACCCTGTTATGACTCAGTACACTGCAAAAGGAACGGAGCTTGTGAAATGAACAAGTGCAAAGTTGCAAGAGCCATTGCTGTATTAAGGAATGTTCCAGGTTCAATACAAGTTAAAGGGACAGTTCACCCAAAAATGAAAATTTTCTCATTATTTACTCACCCTCATGCCATCCCAGATGTGTGTGACTGAGATCGGAATGGCATACTACTCGTACAGTTTCTGCCATTGACACATGTTGCTGAAGTAGTATAGGTCCGCCTATGACTTTCTTTCTTCAACAGAACACAAATGAAGATTTTTAGAAAAATATATCAGCTCTGTTGGTCCATAAATTGCAAGTCAACCTGGTCCAAAACTTTGAAGCACAACAAAGCACATACATGCAGCATAAAAGCATCCATAAGACTCCAGCGGTTTAATCCATGTCTTCAGAAGAGCTATGATAAGTGTGGGTGAGAAACAGATCAATATTAAAATCCTTTTTTTAAAATATAAAGTTCCACTTTCACGTTCTTCTTCTTTTGTTTTTGGTGATTCACATTCTTCATGCATATCGCCACCTACTGGGCAAGGAGGAGACCTATCATACCCACACCTATCGTATCACTTCAGAAGACATGGATTAACCCACTGGAGTCGTATGGATTACTTTTAAGCTGCATGTATGTGCTTTTTTGGGCTTCAAAGTTCTGCCCGCCATTCACTTGCATTGTATGGACCTACAGAGCTGATATATTCTTCTTAAAAACCCTAATTTGTGATCACCAGAAGAAAGAAAGTCACACATCTGGGATGCCATGAGGGTGAGTAAATGATGAGAGAATATCCTTTTAACTCAATCAACAACATTTTTGGCATAATGTTATAATTTCTACTCATCCTGTTTATTTATATATATAAAAAGCAAAAATTCCAGATACAAAGAGACACAATGAACAGTCATTAAACATTGATGTGCACACTGTTGCAAAAGCATACCCGTGGGACGTAGACATAATACATATTAACATGATTTTAGTGTGATAAAAGCGCTCGCTAACGTTATCTGTGTAAAGATATATATCAAGTTTTACAACTTTGTAGTCATGATGACATAACGCAGTGAAATCCCTGATTTAATCACATTAAAATCATGTTGACATGTATGTTTACGTCTTGTGGCGTCACTTCCATTGTAGGTGCCTTACTGTAACTGCATTTTCTTTTTTAAGGAATGTTTGTAATGCCACACATGCTGTCGAATTGAGCTTAACTTGTAGTGACACTTAATTGTATTGCATAAATAACCTTGGAGACCGACCGACAGATGGCCCGCAAGAAAGTACCTTCATGCAAGGAGGAGGAAAAAATCAAAAGCAATCGAACTCGTAAAACAATAAAGTTTAACGTATGCCTTATCTGCACATTTCAGAAGCGGACAGATGTTTGTAACAGTATTGATGCTGTAAAGATTGTACATAAATACAGCTGGATTCACACATTTTAGTGACCCTCAAACTAAACCATTTGTATTCGGAAATGACCACTGAGTATCTGACCTCAAACCTGGTTGAGTTTTGTTGTAGTCCACTATGTAGACTACACAGACAATCACAAAAGCTTTTGAGAGAGTGCTATATGCATTTACGGCACACATATTGCGATATATAACGTCAGCATTACTATTATTACTCTTAATAATTCATGATACATTAGTTAATATAATAGTTTTTGTTTTGTTCTTTTCTGTTGCTCGCTGACATTAAGCACAAATGGGAAATCAGATATATTAGACATTATTATTGTTATTATTATTATTATTATTATTGTTATTTTCAATAAAGTGTGACATTCACATTCTGAATGATATTGTTTTGGACAGTTATATACGTAGTTCAGTAGAAAACATCATGTGGGCAATTTGCCTTTATATCTGTGTCACTATTTATGTTTTAATTGTGTTGCAATAATGTGTGCGAATATAGATTCTGCTTGCAAACGAAAGGTGTTTTCGCCAGTAAACTTGGTTACAAATCTGAAAAAGCCAGACTGGGATATCTTTTCTGGGGAACAACAAAACAAATAAACAAAAACGGCTTAACCTTTCCTTGGTCCTGACAATCAACTTCCGCTGTAGACCTCACCGGGTCAAATTGACCCGACATTATTCATTAAAACTAAATTTTCAGAATTTACCATCTTCCCCCATAATTGATCACAAATCATGAACCTATTTAATTACTAATTTCCCATTGCATATATCAGTCATTTTATGTCTAGTACATCAAAAGCAATAGTCATAGTTTTTTCTCTAATTTTCCTCTCGACTTTAATTTGCATTTATGCTTTTCTTTTTTTTTTTAATGTCTCGTCTGTATCATTTTATTGTTCTCCATACACACATTTCCCTTTCATATTTAACCCTCTTATGGTATTGAAAAATGGCACCTCCCTTTGGTCTTCTTCCCTATAGTAAGAGCAATACAATGATGCATTTCTTTTGGGATTTTATGCCATTTTGATGTTATTTACATGCACATTTTTAAATGTTACCATTAATTTGCATAAGCAAAAAATTGTATTCAGAATCTACACTTCTATAAGTGGAAACATGAAGAAAATATGGAGGCAGATTGCTGCCATCTGGGCAGCTGTGGCTCAGGTGGTAGAGCGGGTCGGCTGCTAATCGCAGGGTTGGCGGTTCGATTCCCGGCCCACATGACTCCACATGCCGAAGTGTCCTTGGGCAAGACACTGAACCCCAAGTTGCTCCCAATGGCAGGCTAGCACCTTGCATGGCAGCTCTGCCGTGTGTGAATGTGTGTGTGAATGGGTGAATGAGTCACAGTGTAAAACGCATTGAATACCGCTATGATTAAAAAGGTGCTATATAAGTGCAGAACATTTACCATCTGGTTAACAAAATATAAATAACATGACTTGAAAACCATGTAGTCTACCACCTAATAGTAGTCTGAATTAACTGAATTAACCTTTTTGTTAGTTTTGAAATGATATATGGATAGATTCAAAATGATGAATGAAGATAAAAAAGTATTTGGACACTTTGTGATAGTCAACATTAGTGGAACATGTCTATAGTTAATATTAACTTGAGGAGCACTGACTTCATACTGTACATCTACTCTAAATTCACCTTGACATCAGTTGCTTAAAAGAAATAGCTTAACTAAGTTAGTTCTGAGAAACTGTCTAGCAGCATTTGTTTGCAGATGCAATTTGGTTCCCCGTCTGTCGCTTCGACGCCGAATATACCTCTGATCTACGAAAAAAGGCCAATAAGAAGTTGGCGGACAGAATTTGCCTCCCCCGAGAATGACGCCACCTTGCGGGGTCGCCCTGTGCTCCCCTCCAAGGCCTGTAGGAAGACGTCATCATTGACCGCCAAATCCTACAGCGCCACCGGACAGGCCGCTTCCTCCCTGCATGCCATGGCCCTCCTGTAAGTCCACCAGGCCAAGGCACTTAAAGATCTGCACGAGGGTAGTCCTGATCCCGACGTGCTGCAGGAACTGCGCTCAGCGACCTACCTCGCCCTCAGGGCCACTAAGGCCACAGCGCAGTCACTCGGGCAGGCGATGGCCACACTTGTGGTTCAGGAACGTCATCTGTGGCTGAACTTGGTCGAGATGCGCGAGACAGACAAGACACGCTACCTCGACGCCCCTGTCTCCCAGTTCGGTCTCTCCGTCAAGCCGGTAGAACTCGGTAACACGCTGATGGATTGACCGGTAACACGCTGATGAATCGCTTGCACCTAGCGCCTTTTTCCTCGGCTGAGGTAATACCGTGCGCTTTTTCTCCCAGGAGAGCCCACTCATTCGGCTCCCTGGATGACTCCTCCCTAGCCCTGTGGGTCCGCAATTCGGCGGAGGAATTCGCCAACCCAATACCCTGTACTGGAATAGGTGCTCCACAGGTTAGGGCTCCTACGTAGACGTTCCGCCTGTGTGTATTTTCCACGGTATGGTCTCCTTACGAGTGGTCTCGCGTCTCCCTTGGGCAGTTCCCACTGCCCCCCGGTCGCCGTGTCTGTAGCAACTCCTCCCTCTGAAGAGGCGGGATCTACCACCGCGCCACTTCCCACGTGTGACCTAAAAGCCCATGTGGTGTATTTCGCCACTTTTACCTCCCCCTCTCGTGGCGGGTGTGGTCTCCGCAGGGTCTTTTTCCCCTGAAAGAATAGGAAGCTGGGTAAGACCCTCTTCCCACGATGCGTGTAAGGGCCCCAGCCTTTTTGCTCTATGCGAGAAACATAGAGAGAAAAGAGGCCTGGCTAGGCTCGACCTGTTCCCAGGTTGGCAAGCGTCGCCTTGTTCCCCTGTCTAGGGTAACTATAAGGGCCAACTATGTCCGGGGGCGGGACATGCAAATTCTGTCCGCCAACTTCTCATTGGCCTTTTTTCATAGATCAGAGGTATATTCGGCGCTCAAGAGAGACCCCTAGTGTCGCTTCTTCGACACAACGTCTCGTTCCCTCCATCAGGGAACGGAGGTTACATCCGTAACCTAGACATTTGATATTGTTATCTAATGCAATGGATTTTGTAATAAAACGTGGTCACTTTGTCAGATCACTTTTCCAATACTGGTTAGATAAGTTGCTCTCGACCATGTCTGCCTGTTTTTATGCATCGATTTGCTGCCACATGATTAGCTGATCAGATATTTGCATTTACGTGCAGCATGTGTACCTTTACTGTACGAAAGTGACCACAGATTTGTGACACTGGCATGATGGTATTACATGTTTTTTGAACATGTACCATGATAACACTTTGAAAAACCGAACTTTCTTTCCTATGCATTATTTATTATTACAAATTTCTTAATTTTACACTTCATTTAATACTTAAATCTTTTTTTTTAAGGATTAGTTAACCCAAAAATGACAATTCAGTCATTCCCTCACCCCTGTGTTGTTATAACCTTATATGACTTTCTTTCTTTTTCTTAACACAAAGGGAGAAATTGTGAAACAATTGTGTGCTCAGTGATGTCATACAGTGGCAGTTTATGGTGACCACCTCTTCAAGCTCAAGTATAATTCAGTCATAAATTATTCCATGAGACTCACGATTGTTATAAAAGCATACGATAACATTTGGTGAGAAACAAGCAGATATGTTATGTATTATTTAGTGAAAATGTTTAGTGACTGTTGAACTCCTGTGCATGTTCATGATAGGGCACGAGAGCAACAGTTCATGCAGCACCCTCGCAACATTGGGGTGTTCAAGTGAAAACTTGTTTTGTTTATCTAAAAACAGGTCTTCCACAGTCATAGTGACAACAGATCATCACAGCTGCACCCAAAACAGAGAACAGAACTCACTAAACATGTCTGAAGAGTTTATAGTTGAAGAATGTATGCATTTCTATGCCCAGCCTTATTTTTTTTGGACGGAGCACTCGGAAATCAAACAGAAACATAGAGGAGGCTACAGGCAGCCATAGTCACACCGTGTCCTAAAATGATGGCAAACGACACTCGATAAAGGGTATGTTTTCTATGTTAATCAGATTTTTTTGTCCTAACCAGCCGTGACAAGCGATGCGAGTTTCTGTCGATCACTTGTTTTCTATTTTCGGCATCGCACGGGCAACTTTTTCTGCTGTGAACTGGTGAACGGTCAAAAAACGTAAAAAAAATAAATAAATAAGGCTGGGCATAGAAATGCATCATTTCTTCGACTACAAACTTTTCAGACATGTTTAGTGAGTTCTGCTCTCTGTTTTGAGTGCAGTGGTGTTGTGTCCTGTTGTCACTATCGCTGTGGAGAACCTGCTTTTAGATTAAAAAAAACAAGGTGTGATAACAAAGACATGTATAACTGTTTCAGCATCCTGGAAACAGAGAGGAAATGTTATGGAGGTGGAGCTGTCTTTACAACCTTAATAATGTGAGCATCAAATGAAAGTGTGGGGTCAAAAATTACACCAAGATTTCGAACAGTCAAAGTGGGCTTAATCAGGTCTCCATCCAATTCCAGCACAATGCCAGATTGCTTAGAGATAACTGACTTTGGACCAATCAAAATGACCTCTGCCTTATCCGAGTTGAACTTAAGATTTTTTTTTTAAGATAAGTTTTATTTCAACCAAAGGAAACACTAAGATGACAGGAGTGCCATTGTAAATCTGAGTGTCATCAGCATAGCATATCTGTCCAAGTGGGAACATATACAGTAAATTGTAAAAAAAGAAGAGGGCCAAGAACAGAGCCTTGAGGAACACCTGAATTGATAGAAGCAGTGGATGATAACTGCTTCTGAAATACAACATATTGCAGCCTAGATAAGAAGTGAACAAATCAATATCTGTGCCCATAATACTGGCATGCTAAGAGGCATGAGAGAAGTATCTTGTGACAGACAGTATCAAATGCAGAGCTATGGTCCAACAGAAGAATACTAAGTGCACCAGAATTGGAGGAGAGGAGGAGATCAATATGAACCTTAATAAGATCTGTTTCTGAACTGTGTTGAGGACGAAAACCAGACTGGGAATGTTCATAGAGTTGGAGGGTTACTTTTGAAATGTATTCCACTGGAGATTACATGCTGTAAAATGTAATTTGTCACGTATTCCATTAGAATACTCAAGATCAGTTCCGTATTCTAAATACTTTGGATTACTTCTTCAGCACTGGTAGATTTTTTTACTTGTTTTGAATATAAATACACATGTTAAAAATACATTCTCTGAAAAAACGAAATATCTCATGCAGTGTTGTTAATAAAACAAGATCAGTCTAATTTATCTTGTTTTAAGGATTTTTTGATATTTTTACAGGAAATCAATAAAAAACATTATTATCAAGAATATGATTTTTGCCCTAATATCAAAGGTCTTACTAGAAAAGAAGAAATTATGATCCAATGTGAATTATCTTGATAAATAAATATGATCGTGTCTGGTAACGTGCATGTAAAATGGCTAGAATTAGCATTTTAGCTTAGCGTAAAGCTAACAATTTACACAAGGTTTATTTCTATTTCTTCTGCTCCAAACTTACTCCAAACGTACTTCTCTGTCTGCTCGTATGAATGTGACACATCATAAGAAAGTGTTTCACCGCTGTTCAAATGCACTTTGGATCATTTATATGTATAAATGTTTTCCATCTGAAATAACTAAATATTAAATGAAACAAATGACAATAAAATGCAAAGTAATCTCTTTAGTAATCAAAATACTTTTGAATGTAACTGTAATCTAATTACCAATTATTTAAATTGTAACTGTAATGGAATACAGTTACTTATATTTTGTATTTTAAATAAGTAATCCCGTTACATGTACTCTGTTACTCCCCAACACTGGTTAGCGGTTAGATTAGCCTGTAGCTGGGAGGCAACAACTCTCTCTAACACCTTTGATAGGGAAGGGAGGTTCGAGATGGGCCTGCGGTTGCTTCATTTTTGAAAGATCGAGACAGGGTTTTTTAAGGGGAGGGATGGCAGCAGCTATCTTTAGTTGTGATTGAACTATACCAGAAGCAAGTGTCGTGTTAATGAAATTGGAAATGGGTAAAGACAAAACAGGGAGGTGTGTGCTGGATCAAGAAGACTAAAATGGTATTCTTTGAAGCAGCCTACATAGATATACCACATACAACCCTTAGTAGCCTATAAGAACCATCATATATACTTTTTTGTCAAGTGTAGGGCAGCTGCTGGCACTGAAGCCAGAGAGAGAGAAAGAAACGGGCGGACAGGGCAGCAGTCTGCTTCTCCATGGCGACGCAGTGTTTTTGTTAGCATGCTTGTGAGTCAGAGTAGTGAGTCACGGTCAGGAGGAAATTCTCTCTGTTCTCGATTCACACAACCACAACACACTCTCACCACCAGAGCCAAATAAGGACAACAGGTCTTAGAGAGAGAGAGAGAGAGAGAGAGAGATGGATGCAGTAGGGGAGAGAGTGGCCAGTTTTGAGTTTTGTAATGAGGGAGGGGAAACGGTCACACCCAGCGAGTTCACACCTCAGTTTACAGGGCAAACAACTTAACTTGACAATTCTTCATTCGTTGAGTCACATCGCGAACGATGTAGGTTTTGTATGTGAGTAAATCATTACAGTACAATAAAGTAGCCTTCAGTATTATTTGAGGATTGCGGTCTCATTCTCTTATTTCAGATTATGAATTTCCTGTTACAAATCATATAAACTACTAGCAACTTCCCTGAATGCCCTCCACTGTACAAACTGTCTGTAATTTTTACAGTCAAAGACTGTAAGAATGCTGCTTTAAAAACATGTTAATGGGCCCTTTTCTCAGACCTGTTGTTAAGCATTTCCACCTTCTTTAACAACCTAAATGCAGTAAACTTTTTTATATTTCGAATTTAAAAAAACATTTTGTTTACATTTAAAAGACTTTGTATTGTATTACCCTGGGATATGTTTTAAAGAAATCGGTTACCATAGCTACGATGAGGCTTCTAACACAGCTGCTGAGGGCATTGTTGCCAAATTAGCGACTTTGTAGCTATTTTAGCGACTTTTCAGACCCCTTTAGCGACATTTTTTCAAAAAAGCGACTAGCGACAAATCTAGCGACTTTTTGGACAAACCTTAGCAACTTTCCAAATTCCAAATATCGCCAGTACTGCAAGCGTGAGGTCTTACTTCCCCGCTGCGTCTGCTCTGTTCAGTGAGCGACTGAGAGGAGCAGCACATTCCGTTGACTGCACGCCAGCGGACATAGACATGAATGAGCTGCGCATGTGCACGCTGTGTTAGCAGGAACCAATCAGTGATCACATAGCAGCTGCCTTCTCCTTTGTTTTAATTCAAAACATTTAATTTGACCGTTTTTTCTTGGCATGCGCTTATATTCACTACTAATCAGAGTTTTAGTTCATTCGGTTCGGTTTCTGAACTCTCCGACTTCAGATCGTATATTTACAGACTCTATACATTTTACTTATCCAAACACAACAATAAACCTTCTTCAAACTCATAAACATGTAACGTTAGCTAAGGTCCGTTCCGTTCCGTTGTCTAACAGAAAATATGTAATTGAGAACCGTTTTACTGGACATTCGGCTATATACTTATATAAAAACAGTATGAGCACGGTTTAGGGGAGATAACCGTTATTATAAACTGAAGTAGGCTACAGTACCGAGAAATTAGGCAGAATGCAAATACGATTAATATGCTAATGATGCATGACGTCATCTGGCGACCTTTAGCTACTTTTCCAGCAGGCTTTAGCTACTTTCCATTGAAAATAGTTGGCAACACTGGCTGAGGGACTGACCGAAAGTTTGGCCAGTTTCACTCCTCTTACTGCTGTTGTCCAGCACTGTATATTCGTATCTTCTTTTGCAAAGCTGTGAAAGCGTAATCGTTGATTATGACTTTTGCTGTTGGAGCAAAGGGGTGGTCCCCCATTCACCGCCATTGAAGTTTAACCAACTATGACGGCTTCACTTCTTGAACACGGTCGTGTGAAAAGGGTCCATTGGTTACCAGTGCTGGGGAGTAACGGAGTACATGTAACGGGATTACATATTTAAAATAAAAAATATAAGTAACTGTATTCCATTACAGTTACAATTTAAATCATTGGTAATTAGATTACAGTTACATTCCAAAAGTATTTTGATTACTGAAGAGATTACTTTGCATTTTATTGTCATTTGTTTTATTTAATATTTAGTTCTTTCAGATGGAAAACATTTATACATATAAATGATCCAAAGTGCATTTGAACAGCGGTGAAACACTTTCTGATGATGTGTCACATTCATACGAGCAGACAGAGAAGTACGTTTGAAGTAAGTTTGGAGCAGAAGAAATAGAAATAAACCTGTTAGCTTTACGCTAAGCTAAAATGCTATTTCTAGCCATTTTACATGCACATGTTACCAGACACAATCATATTTATTTATCAAAACAATTCACCTTGGGTCATAATGCTTAGCTACATGCTAAAACGTGCTAGCAACATCAAACTATATGCTAAAACATGCTAACATTGCCTAGCAACATGCTAGCAACAACTAGATTCATGCTAAACATGATTATTTTTTATTTATTTGTTTGTACGTGTGTGTGTGTGTGTGTGAGCTTGTGCGCGTGTGTGTGTGTGTGTGTGTGTGCGCGTGCGTGCGTGCGTGCGTGCGTGCGTGCGTGCGTTAGCGGGTAGTGGGGTGGAGCGGGAGTGTAGCGGTTAGCGCGCTGCGCTACGAACCTGGCGACATGAGTTCGATTCCTGCTCATGGCCAACACCAGTGACGATTATCTGAACCGGTCCTGGGTCTCCCCTAGGTCAACTCAGCCTAAAATGAGTACCTGGTGCGGTGTGTAAAACATCACCACTGGGGTGCTGGCCACCCACCCCCTCGTGTACCGTTCCGGCCTTCATAGGTGCTTGCTAACAGCACTTGCCCCTACAGTCTGTTAAGGCTAATGGGGGATGTGTGTGTGTGTGTGTGTGTGTGTGTGTGTGTGTGTGTGTGTGTGTGTGTGTGTGTTGTAAGTGCAAGTTCAGTTCAATAGTAAGTGCAATTAGTGTGGATTGGTTAAGTGCTCACGGAACAGGTGGTTGATGAGATTTGGGAGGTAAAATTAAACTGGTCGTCTACCACCACTCCCAGGTTCTGAGCTGTTCTGATTGGTGTTATTGTAGTTGAACCAAGATGAATAGTGAGGTTGTGGTCAACAGATGGGTTGGCAAAGTTGAGCTGAAGGTGGCGTTTCTTCATCCAGGCTGAAATGTCCGAGAGGCAGGCTGTGATACGAGGTGAGACATTAGGGTCATCAGGCTGGAATGACAGGTAGACCTGCATGTCATCCATGTAGCAATGGTAGGAAAAGTGCCTCAGTGATTGGTTGAATTATAAGAACATTCCAATGAGAGAGAAAGAACATGAGAAAGAGTCTGTAACCGCAATGCCAAACTGTGAATACAGGGAAGGTTGCATGTTTGAGAAAAAGTGACATATTAAAAGGGAGTATATTACACACACAGTTATTTAGAGGGAGACATGAGAACAGTAGTTTTTTAATATGACATTATATGAGGTTATGCAGAGGAAGTGATGTTGCTTTCATTTCTTCATTTCGAAATGAGATCATTTTGTCTCAGTTCCTATTTACATCACTGTAAAGTTATTTGACTTAGTTCATCTTCAAGTCAATTTGATTTCGATTTATTTGTCTAAAAAATTAAAACTTTAACTAGTTGAAGAAAATGCGAGTGGTGCTTTCCAGCGCAAAACTCCCTGTCGGGATGCTAGCGTGTTCTAGGTGGTTGCCAGAGTGTTGCTATGCAGTTTTTTGGGGGGGTGTTTTGAATATGTTTAGCATGTTGCTTTGCAGTTGCTTGGGTGTTCCAAGTAGTTGCTAAGAAATTCTGGATTGTTGCTAAAGTGTTTTGGGTGTTTGTCAGGGTGTTCTGGATAGTTGCTAGGGGGTTCTGGATTGTTGCTAGGGGGTTCTGGGTGGTTGCTAGGGTGTTCTGGGGGTTGCTAGTGCATTCTACATATTGCTAGGATATTCTAGGTAGTTGGCAGCATATTTTGGGTGGCTGCTAAACTGTTCTAGGTAGTTTCTAGGGAGTTCTGGGTGGTGGCTAGGGTGTCCTGGGTAGATGCTATGGTTTTCTGTGTGGTTACTAGCATTTTTTGTTGGTTGCTATTGTGTTCTGGGTGGTTGCTAGCGTGTTTTGGGTGGTTGCTGTGTGTTCTGGGTGGTTGCTATGGTGTTCTCGGGTGGTTGCTATTGTGCTTTGGGTGGTTCCTTGGGTGTTCTGGGTGGTTGCTAGCATGCTTTGGGTGGTTGATTTGGTGTTCTGTGTGGTTTTTAGCATGTTTTGTGTGGTTGCTAGGGTGTTCTGGGTGGTAACTATGGTGTTCTGGGTAGTTGCTATGGTGTTCTGGGTGGTTGCTAGCATGTTTTGGGTGTTTGCTACGGTGTTCTGGGTGGTTGCTAGCATATTTTGGATGTTTGCTATGGTGTTCTGGGTAGTTGCTAACGTATTTTGGGTGGTTTCTCTGGTGTTCTGGGTGATTGCTAGCATCTTTTGGGTGGTTTCTAGCATGTTTTGGGTGGTAGCTGTGTGTTCTGGGTGGTTGCTATGGTGTTCTGGGTTGGTTGCTAGTGTGCTTTGGGTGGTTGCTGGGATGTTCTGGTTGGTTGCTAGCATGCTTTGGGTGGTTGATTTTGTGTTCTGCGTGGTTTTTAGCATGTTTTGTGTGGTTGCTAGGGTGTTCTTGGTGGGTGGTTACTATGGTGTTCTGGGTGGTTGCTAGTGTGTTTTGGGTGTTTGCTATGGTGTTCTGGGTGGTTGCTAGCATCTTTTGGGTGGTTGCTAGCATGTTTTGTGTGGTTGCTAGGGTGTTCTGGTGGATGCTAGCTTGTTTTGGGTGCTTGCTAGCATGTTTTAGGTGGTTGCTAGGGTGTTCTGGGTGGTTGCTAGCATCTTTTGGGTGTTTGCTATGGTGTTCTGGGTAGTTGCTAGTGTATTTTGTGTGTTTTTTATGGTGTTCTGGGTGGTTACTAGCATGTTTTGGGTGGTTGCTAGGGTGTTCTGGTGGATGCTAGCTTGTTTTGGATGCTTGCTAGCATGTTTTAGGTGGTTGCTAGGGTGTTCTGAGTGGTTGCTAGCATCTTTTGGGTGTTTGCTATGGTGTTCTGGGTAGTTGCTAGTGTATTTTGTGTGTTTTTTATGGTGTTCTGGGTGGTTACTAGCATGTTTTTTGTGGTTGCTAGGGTGTTCTGGTGGATGTTTGCTTGTTTTGGGTGCTTGCTAGCATGTTTTAGGTGGTTGCTAGGGTGTTCTGGGTGGTTGCTAGCATCTTTTGGGTGTTTGCTATGGTGTTCTGTGTAGTTGCTAGTGTATTTTGTGTGTTTTTTATGGTGTTCTGGGTGGTTCCTAGCATCTTTTGGGTGGTTGCTAGCATGTTTTGTGTGGTTGCTAGGGTGTTCTGGTGGATACTAGCTTGTTTTGGGTGCTTGCTAGCATGTTTTAGGTGGTTGCTAGGGTGTTCTGGGTGGTTGCTAGCATCTTTTGGGTGTTTGCTATGGTGTTCTGGGTAGTTGCTAGTGTATTTTGTGTTTTTTATGGTGTTCTGGGTGGTTGCTAGCATGTTTTGGGTGGTTGCTAGGGTGTTCTGGTGGATGCTAGCTTGTATTGGGTGCTTGCTAGCATGTTTTAGGTGGTTGCTAGGGTGTTCTGGGTGGTTGCTAGCATCTTTTGGGTGTTTGCTATGGTGTTCTGGGTAGTTGCTAGTGTATTTTGTGTGTTTTTTATGGTGTTCTGGGTGGTTACTAGCATGTTTTTTGTGGTTGCTAGGGTGTTCTGGTGGATGTTTGCTTGTTTTGGGTGCTTGCTAGCATGTTTTAGGTGGTTGCTAGGGTGTTCTGGGTGGTTGCTAGCATCTTTTGGGTGTTTGCTATGGTGTTCTGTGTAGTTGCTAGTGTATTTTGTGTGTTTTTTATGGTGTTCTGGGTGGTTACTAGCATGTTTTGTGTGGTTGCTAGGGTGTTCTGGTGGATGCTAGCTTGTTTTGGGTGCTTGCTAGCATATTTTAGGTGGTTGCTAGGGTGTTCTGGGTGGTTGCTAGTGCATTCTACATTTTGCTAAGGTGTTTTGGGTAGTTTCTTACTTCTCCAAGTCAATAGATCCCACACACAAGTCTCTATGACATTCTGGTCCCCACATTTGGATCGGGTGTCTCCTGCAATTTAAATATTTGAGATTTATTTTGTCCGTCTTATTTAACATAGTAAGTCTAATAACTTAGAAAAGTAACCACATACATCTCCTCAACCAACCGCACAATCTGAGGCATTATTTAGGTCTTTATAGCACATAATGTGCATGATGGTTTATGCGCCAAAGTAAAAAGAAAAAGCAATAATAAAGATTGCCACACCAACACCATAATGTTTTGACAGTTTTAATGAGTGCTGAAGCAATGAAAAACATTCTCAGTGTTCATTTCATTTGTGAAAGATCTTAATCATGGCTAGACAGTTCTTGAATTACCACCTTGAATTAAACAGGGACCTGATAAAGACCTGAGAGTCATAGAGAAGAGCTCAGAGAGAAGTGTTGGGAGGAAACGGTGGTCTAAACTAAATATATTTAGCCAAAATGGCAGAGGGGGAGGTGTTTAATTCAGTGAGGTATATTTAGAAACTGCCTGTGAAAATGAAAGAAGGAAAAATTGAGATATAAACAGTAGTAGGGATCTGATGTAACGTATTGCAATAGGGCCACACACACACACACACACACACAGTAACTGCTGCAAATTGAAAAATGCTCACAGTCACATTAATTTTACACAGAATGAGCAACATAAAGATAAAAAAACATTTGGCAGATGTAAATTCGATACTATTAATGTCTATAAAGTGTGTGCAGTGTGTGTAATAGTAACGGTTAATATCCTGGACTACACAAGCCATCAGAGTGCAAGAGAGAGAGCTGCAGCCACAGTGACGCCATTGTGGTTCAAAACGCACTTCCTGTCTGCTGCCACAATGTTTGTATTTCATGTTGTCATAGCAATTGCCAACACATAAATACCAGTGAAAATGGGAGAGGGAGAGAAAAAAAGAAAATCGATGACAAACCCTTATGATTAGCCGTAATGAAAAAGTAAAAGCATTCAAATGGTTTTTGTGTGTGTGTGTGTGTGTGTGTGTGTGTGTGTGTGTGTGTGTGTGTGTGTGTGTGTGTGTGTGTGTGTGTGTGTGTGTGTGTGTGTGTGTGTGTGTGTGTGTGTGTGTGTGTGTGTGTGTGTGTGTGTGTGTGTGTGTGTGTGTGTGTGTGTGAGGGAGTCTCTGAGAGAGAGAGAGACACCAGAAAGTCATAGTACTAAGTACCTGTAATTTCCATAGGAGTTTACTGCCTATACCAGCCTACTCAGAAAAATCTATGTAACATTTTAGTTTTATATGTTGTTTTGTTTCACATTTAACTATGAATCGTGTAATTATCATGTAGATAATGGGAATTACATTGTTACATATGTATTTAAAAAAAACACTAAGGCTGCATCAGTATAGTATAGTATATTGTAGAGTAGTACAGTATAGTAGAGCAAAGTATAGTGGACATGAGTATACCACAGAACAGTGTGGAGCAGTACAACAA
Organism: Xyrauchen texanus; assembly: GCF_025860055.1. Taxonomy (NCBI): domain Eukaryota; kingdom Metazoa; phylum Chordata; class Actinopteri; order Cypriniformes; family Catostomidae; genus Xyrauchen; species Xyrauchen texanus. The sequence goes on from NC_068287.1 coordinate 42,447,399, forward strand.
AATAGTTTAGTATAGATGGTATATTATAGTGGAGATGAGCATACTAAAGTATATTATAGTGGAAATTAGTGTACACTGTATAATGTAGTGTTGTATAATAAAAGTTTATACTACAGTGGAGTGGAGTATAGTATGAGTACAGATTGGGGTACTATAACAAAAGTGTATAGTGGAAATCAGTATACCATTGTACAGTGTGTAATAAAAGGGTATAGTATAGTACAGTACTGTTTAATATAGTGGAGATAAGTATACCCTTGTACAATGTGGTGTAGTGTACTAAAAGTTTATAGTATAGTATAGTTGAGCATAGTATGCTATAACACAGTGTGGTGTATAAAAGTGTATAGCATAGCATAGCATTATGTAAATGAGAATACCACACAGTACCACCACTCCCTACACGCATACTATGCAGTCTGCATAGGGCACCAACTCCCTAGGAGGGCACCAGAAACTCCATCAGCTGCCCTAACTCACACATTGAATGTTATTCAAGGATCTGAAAGCAGTTGTGGAACACAGACGATCGGTTCATGCTCATATCACGCGATCATGTAGTACAGTGGAGGTGAGTGTACCATGGTAAAGTGTGTTGTTCCATAACAAAAGTACACAACAAAGTATAGTGGAAATTAGTATATCACAATACAGTGTGGTGCAGTACAACAAAATGGTATTCCATTGTATATTATGATATAATATAATATAGTATAGCATAGTATAGAGTGGTATAGTATAACAAAAGTGTAAAGTATAGTATAGTATAATGTAGTATAGTAGCAGTTAATATAGTGGAGATGAGTGTATGATTTTACAGTGTGGTGCAGTGTAATGAAAGCGTTTTAGTATAGTATGGTATAGCTGAGTATACCAGAAGAGTGTGGTGTATTATTAAAAAGTGTATAGTATAGCGGAGTATAGTATAACAGTACAGTGTGGTGTATTATTAAAACGTGTATAATATAGTGTAGTGTAGTACAGTATAGTATAGTGGAGCATAGTATAACAAGTGGTGTATTATTAAAAAGTGTATCCTATAGTATAACAATACAGTCTGGTGTATTTTTAAAAAGTGTATCATATAGTATAGTGGAGCATAATATAACAATAAATACGTACTGCATTTAGATCCTTGCCCCTCGTCTCCTTCATCTACTCAGCGTTACAACTATACTATGCTCCACTATACTATATGATACTCTTTTTAACAATACACCACACTGTATTGTTACACTATGCTCCACTATACTATACTTGGTGTATAACAGTACAGTTATATTGTTAAAAAGTGTATCATATAGTATAGTGGAGCATAGTATAGTTGTAACGCTGAGTAGATGAAGGAGACGAGGGGCAAGGATCTAAATGCAGTACGTATTTATTTAAAGTAAAACAGACTGAACAGGAACAAACAAACATCCACGATGGGAAAAATAAACATAAAAGCACGAAGACGTCAAGGGACCACGAACGGGGAGAACAGGTGGAAAGGCGAAGAACAAACATCCATAAACATCAACATAAGAGCACAACAACAAAAGACACCAATGAACATGACAGAAACCAAACAGGAAACAGGAACCAGGAAACAGGGACTAAACTGAACTTCAACATAAAAGCACGAAGACAAAAGACACCAATGAACATGACAATAGTATAGTATAGTGGAGCATAGTATAACAATACAGTGTGGTGTATTATTAAAATGTGTATAGTGTAGTATAGTAAAGTATAGTATATTATAGTATAGTAAAGTGGAGCATAGTATAACAATACAGTGTGGTTTATTATTAAAATGTGTATAGTGTAGTATAGTAAAGTATAGTATATTATAGTATAGTAAAGTGGAGCATAGTATAACAATACAGTGTGGTTTATTATTAAAAAGTGTATCATATAGTACAGTGGAGCATAATATAACAATACAGTGTGGTGTATTTTTAAAAAGTGTATCATATAGTATATTATAGTATAGTAAAGTGGAGCATAGTATAACAATGCAGTGTGGTGTATTATTAAAAAGTGTATAGTATAGTATATTATAGTATAGTATAGTGGAGCATAGTATAACAATACAGTGTGGTGTATTATTAAAATGTGTATAGTGTAGTATAGTATAGTAAAGTATAGTGGAGCATAGTATAACAATACAGTGTGGTGTATTATTAAAAAGTGTATAGTATAGTATTATAGTAAAGTGGAGCATAGTATAACAATACAGTGTGGTGTATTATTAAAATGTGTATAGTGTAGTATAGTATAGCGGAGCATAGTATAACAGTACAGTGTGGTGTATTATTAAAAAGTGCATCATATAGTATATTGTAGTATAGTATAGTAAAGTGGAGCATAGTATAACAGTACAGTGTGGTTTATTATTAAAAAGTGCATCATATAGTATAGTATATTATAGTATAGTATAGTGGAGCATAGTATAACAATACAGTGTGGTGTATTATTAAAAAGTGTATAGTGTAGTATAGTATAGCGGAGCATAGTATAACAGTACAGTGTGGTGTATTATTAAAAAGTGTATAGTATAGTATATTATAGTATAGTAAAGTGGAGCATAGTATAACAATACAGTGTGGTGTATTATTAAAAAGTGTATAGTGTAGTATAGTATAGCGGAGCATAGTATAACAGTACAGTGTGGTGTATTATTAAAAAGTGCATCATATAGTATATTGTAGTATAGTATAGTAAAGTGGAGCATAGTATAACAGTACAGTGTGGTTTATTATTAAAAAGTGCATCATATAGTATAGTATATTATAGTATAGTATCGTCAGGGTTGGGAGGGTTACTTTTGAAATGTATTCCACTACAGATTACATGCTGTAAAATGTAATTTGTAACGTATTCCATTAGAATACTCAAGGTCAGTAACGTAATCTGAATACTTTGGATTACATCTTCAGCACTGTTAGATTTTTTTCACTTGTTTTGACAATAACATTTCTGCCAGTACAGTAAGACAAAATACACATGTTAGAAATACATTCTCTGAAAAACCCAAATATCTTATGCAGTATTGTTAATAAAACAAGATCAATCTAATTGATCTTGCTTTAAGGATTTTTAGATATTTTTACAGGAAAAAAATTATTATCAAGAATATGATTTTTGCCCCTAATATCAAATGTCTTTTAGGATCCAATGTGAATTGTCTTGATAAAATATATGATTGTATCTGTTCACCGCTGTTCAAATGCACTTTGAATTGCATCATGTATATGTATTTATGTTTTCCATCTGAAAGGACTAAATAAATTAAATGAAACAAATGACAATAAAATGCAAAGTAATCTCTTCAGTAATCAAAATACTTTTTGAATGTAACTGTAATCTAATTACCAATGATTTAAATTGTAACTGTAATGGAATAGTATGATCACATATAACACTGAGTCCCAGAAGGCAACAACACAAACATGTGAGGATAGACATGCAACACAGAAACATAAACTCCCGTCCACCGGTACTTATCAAATAAATAATTAAATCTAATCAACTATATATTTGAGATCACAGAATAAAGAAGCTACTTCATTCTAACATGTAGTTCTGCATTATCTACCTTTACCTGCTCTATACAGTTTACAACAGCAATGTACTTTAGTCTTATATTAGCAATGTTACATTTTATATCTTTTTAATATGTTTTTTCCTATGATCCCTGTCTTATGAATATTACACTGTATCACACCTCCTAAAAGTCTTTTCTTTCATATTGTGTTTGTATAGGCTGATGTGTGAGACAATGAGTGCTGTGTCTTGTGTTTCCTCTGAGAAATGCTTGTATAATAAGATCCCTGCTGTCATGACAACCCAACTTTATTTTTTAGGGGACAGAGTCTAGTTCTGTTATAGAAACCTGAATCAGTGTCTGTGACTCTCTAAACACACAAAAACAATATCTAGGTTGATATCTGTCTCTTTGATAAGGCGTACTGTTAGATACAAGACCATTTAAACCCTTAACACAGCAGTCTTATGTACAAGAACCTTGGATTGTGAACTCTGAACTTTGAATATATAGGTAGACTATATAAAATTGACCTCATTTATCTTTCTTATACCAACACGCACTCACATACAAACACATATGTCCAAAATCATTTGTGTATTCTCTTCTCAGGTATGAATTAAAATCTCATAGTCATAATCTTTCTCAGAGCTTGTTTGCCAAAAGTATTAATGAACCTTCTGATTCAGCAGATGACAAATGTAAACCCACTGTGGGTTATTTGGCACATCGACGTCCTGACAGCTTGTTGTAAACTTGCAAAAGATTAATGCATGTACAATTCCAAGCCAGAAATATTAAGAAATGTTGCAAAATCTGGATGGAATCAAATTCTATCAGTGATATCTTGGATGACCTAAGTCACTCCGCAAGTCACTGCTTATATGAGCATACGGTTGCTATGAGACGTGTGTGTGTGTATGACTGTGCATGTGTGTGAGGAATGTGTGATATCCAGACAGTGTGTAGTTGTTTAACCCTTTTCTTTGGCCTGTGTCTGGGGAGCTGACAGTCATAAAGTGTGTACTAACACAAGATGTAAACATAAGTTTTGGGTGCCTGAGTGCTGGGGGATTGTGTGTGTGTGTGTGTGTGTGTGTGTGTGTGTGTGTGTGTGTGTGTGTGTGTGTGTGTGTGTGTGAGCGTGTATTTATCACTTTGTGGGGACCAAATGTCCCCATAAGGATAGTAAAACCCGAAATTTTTGACCTTGTGGGGACATTTTGTCGGTCCCCATGAGGAAAACAGCTTATAAATCATACTAAATTATGTTTTTTGAAAATGTAAAAATGCAGAAAGTTTTCTGTGAGGGTTAGGTTTAGGGGTAGGGTTAGGTTTAGGGGATAGAATATAAAGTTTGTACAGTATAAAAACCATTATGTCTATGGAAAGTCCCGATAAAACATGGAAACCCAACATGTGTGTGTGTGTGTGTGTGTGTGTGTGTGTGTGTGTGTGGGGGGGGTCACTAAGTGTGACCCTCTTTGGTTCATTCTGACCGGATTCCTCTGTTCACTTGCTTTTAATCGCACTTAAAGTTAAAATGAAGCATCAGCATTATTGAAAATGTCTACAAATGAAAAATTGCTCAAATTAAGTGGCAAGAATTATAATTTTATGTCACACTATGTTTCTAATATTTAGCAAATCAGCATTCCTGTTTAGTCAAATGGCTGTTTATGTAGTGTAGTTTTAAAATACAGTGTGTAATGTCATTGTACAGTGTTGTAGAGCATGCTGTTGCACAATATAGTATTATATAGTATACTTTTGTGTTTTACAGTTTGCTGGACAACACATTACTATATATATATATATACTGTAGATATACAGTATAGATGGATGGATGGATGGATGGATGGATGGATAGGTAGATAGATAGATATACTTTATGCATACAATCTAGTATCACTCAGTAGTACATAATATAGCATAACATAATATATATTATAGTGTTGCATGCTGTAGTACAATATAGTACTATAGCACTATAGTAGTAGTAGTAGAACATATTGTATAGTACAGTATAGTAATTTATAATATAGTGTTGCATAGTACAATATAGCAATTATATTACATTGTATAGTACTACAGTAGTATAAATTGCACAATAACTTGTATAGTATAGTAGTATCATATATTGTCTAGTATTTAATATAGTATAGTACAGAAAGTTCTTCAGTAGTGCATACTGTATAGCATCTAGTATAGTACACTATAGTAGTATATACATATGGTTTAGTATGGCACTGCAGTACTATACATTGTATAGTATAGGTCAGTATAATACTATAACAGATACAGTATAATATAGTATTTAATATAGTACAGTATGCCATTATAGTAGTATCTATTGTATAGTATAGTATAGTATAGTATAGTATAGTATAGTATAGTGTTGTACTATAGTGTATATATTGTATAGTATATTACAGAAATGTACTCTAGTAGTTTATAGTATATGATTGTAGAGTATAACATTCTAGTGTGTATAGTATAGTATAGTATAGTATAGTATAGTACTATAGTAGGATATATTGTATAGTTCATAGTAAAGTACAGCATTGCACTATAGTAATAAATATTGTATAGTATGTAGTATAGTTCTTTATAGCACTATAGTGGTACATAGTGGATGGTAGTATCTAGTTTAATATAGTACAGTATAGTACTATAGTAATGTATAATAGCATATTAGTGTAGTTAGTATAGTTAGTTTATTTCACAGTGTAGTGTTTTTGTACCTTTTTCAACAGTGCAATACAGTATATTATAGTACAGTACAGTACATCTGATACACTCACAAAAGAGAGATCAAACACACCATACAAAGAGGTGAGACACTGATTGGAAGAGCTCATCAAATGAAACTAGAGGTGTGTGTGTGTGTGTGTGTGTGTGAGAGAGAGAGAGAGAGAGAGAGAGAGAGTGGAGGGAAACAGTCACTCTCTTTTATGAGCAGTTGTGCAGTGTAATTGCTCTGCCTCTTCCTGTCTTCCATGCTGATAGAGAGAGGGCGGGCTCATCATCTGACGTTATACAAATAGGAATTCCCTTCACTCGTCTCTCTCGCTGCCTGCTCATTCACACTCTGTCTGGCCCCCAGACGAACTCTCTCTCTCTCTCTCTCTCTCTCTCTCTCTCTCTCTCTCTCTCTCTTTCTCCTATATAAACACTCAAAGCGTCTATACTGGTGTCGGGCACTCCCTCTGAGAAACAACTGCTGTAAGGTTCAACTCATGCGGAGGAAAGAAAGAAATATGACAAACTATCCAGGTAAGAGGCCAGCATAACTTTCTGAGCAGTAAAAAACATCTGTGTTGGACTTCAACAGAATCTATTACTAGTTTTAAAGTTTTTGAGCTTTAACTCAGCTTTCTGGGGATGTTTCTGACCTTAACTGTGCAGGAACTATGTTGTAGTGGGTGATGGTAGCCAAACTGGATGGTAAGAATGACTTTTGAGTGTGGCCAGACAAGTGATCCACTTAAGCATCCAGAGGAAAGGTCGTCCGTAAATAGTTTCAATGAATGGTCCGTCTGTGTGTCTGTCTGAGCAAACGTGTGACATCTGTCATCCAGACATGAGTTTTGCAGGTGTAAAACGGAGGTCATATAACACACTCAAAACAAGGAGTATGGAGATGAGGTCATGGAGAAAATTCTTCTCATTGTTCTCAAGTCTCAGAAGACTGTACCAGACACAGCACAGCCAAAACAACTTTCAGGAGAAGGAGGGAGGAAAATGTGTGACAAAAACAGAAAGGCCAAAGTAAAGAGTGTCAGGAAAAATGTCTGAGAGTAAGTGTGAAACTCCACAGAGAGAATGAGAGAGACATGTAGATCAATGCAGTAGATACAGGAACCGCTGATGTGATAATTCGAGTCATGATGTGCTTGTTTAGTCAAACTATTGTATAGGACACTGATAATATTGTAAAATGAAGTATAGTACATTATTGCATTATATAGCGGGGTCAGAAATTAGGGCTCGAGGCAAAAACCATAGAAATGTGATGTTGCTAATAAAAGTGACAAAAATGCGCCAGATATTTGATATGTGGGGGCAGAAAATGTTCTAGTTGACACTGACTTTTTTTAATATATTTTTTTGTTAACTTTGAAATATTTGGCCTACATGAACGACACAGTATGTTTTATATGTTGGAAAAAAGTTCCCTCCAAAAAGTAAAAACGCCCCTGAAAATAATTTCCGTCGGCCAAATATTGGGCCCTTAGAAAAGGTTTTAACATCAATCTTAAATGTTTGAACAATTTTGCAGATCAGTGCATACTTACTTAGTCAACTGGCTATAATATACTATAGTGCTATACAACGTTTTTAGTATAGTATTGCATTGTAATATATACATATATATTTGTATCGTAAAGGGTATAGTATAGTACAGTATAATACAGTATAGTATAGTATAATATAGTATAGTATTGCATTGTAAAATACTATATAGTATAGTATAGTATAATATAGTATAGTATTGCATTGTAAAATATTGTATAGTATAGTATAGTAGAGTATAGTACAGTACAGTATAATATAGTATTGCATTGTAAAATACTGTATAGTATAGTATAGTATAGTATAGTAGAGTATAGTACAGTACAGTATAATATAGTATAGTATTGCATTGTAAAATACTATATAGTATAGTACAGTATAGTATAGTATAGTATTGCATTGTAAAATACTGTATAGTATAGTATAGTATAGTAGAGTACAGTACAGTATAATATAGTATAGTATTGTATTGTAAAATACAGTGTATACTATATAGTATAGTATAGTATAGAAAAGGAGCACTAAGGTGATCATTTGTCTCATGATGTGCGCATTAAGCATCAGAATGACAAAATAATAAGTTTTGGCAGACAAAATAATGACACACCGGGCAGGTTCAGCTCTAGAAACCTTCCAGTGCTACTTTTCAGTGAGTACAGGAATTAGGAAAACAGTCCACTAGTGGAACGTGTGTGTGTGTGTGTGTGTGTGTGTGTGTGTGTGTGTGTGTGTGTGTGTGTGTGGCGTGTATTTATCACTTTGTGGGGACCAAATGTCCCCATAAGGATAGTAAAACCCGAAATTTTTGACCTTGTGGGGAGATTTTGTCGGTCCCCATGAGGAAAACAGCTTATAAATCATACTAAATTATGTTTTTTGAAAATGTAAAAATGCAGAAAGTTTTCTGTGAGGGTTAGGTTTAGGGGTAGGGTTAGGTTTAGGGGATAGAATATAAAGTTTGTACAGTATAAAAACCATTATGTCTATGGAAAGTCCCCATAAAACATGGAAACACAACGTGTGTGTGTGTGTGTGTGTGTGTGTGTGTGTGTGTGTGTGTGTGTGTGTGTGTGTGTGTGTGTGTGTGTGTGTGTGTGTGTGTGTGTGTTCACTGCACTCTCCGTGCTTAAGTTAATGGCTACTGCTGTGGATTTGGTGTAATAGTATCTGGGATCAGATTACAAACACATTACAGAGAGAGAGAGAGAGCGATCATGATGATGATGAGCATCTCTTTGCTCCTGTAAGTGAGTTTTTCGCCATAACTGTGAAGCTGCTATTTCTATTTGGTGTCATTCAAATTTAAAAGATAAACATATCAAAACGTTCATATTGCCATGGACAGGGTGGAGAACTTTACACATAATACTAAACTATGCTAAAAGCAGTCTATCGTGTTTTGCAATTTATTGCTGAGTCATCATTACACTTAATCTGTAGATTTACGGTTCCAATGGCAAACACGCCGTTTTACTGTTCAACAAAACTAAACACTAAAATTTGACTCTGAATATGTATGTTGTTGAGTTTATCTGAGAAGATGCAATGAGATAATTAGTTAAATGCATCTGTAAAATTCAGAAGGAAAAAAATTGAAATATATTGTCACTTATTTATGTATCAATTTTGATTTAATGTATATATATATATTCTAATTAAATGTGTAAATATTCAATGTGTGATATTTTTTGTGTTCTGTATTACCTTTATTTGTAAGTTGCTTCAAACTAATTTAGCTGCTAAATGAATAAATATAAATGTGATTAATCATGTCTTTGAATATTAAAATTATCTTCATCATAAAAGTTCCTTCAGAGTCCCATAATTACTCAAACCAACAGGTATGTGGTTGAAAATCTTCATGCACACACAAATATATTTACAATATATGCGTCAGGCTATGTCAGTCTAATTGAAAAAGACCTGCATCCAATCCTGTGATAAAATCTAGAAAAGGAACCATAACCCTAAATGGAAAAACGAAACAGTAAGTCAAATTTCCTTGTACAATGGAAGCTAAAGGTCTGGCGTACAGCAGAGCAAAATGGATATTAGTTATTTTTTCTCCAATCCCTAAAATATGCTGTAGCACTTCAGAATGAAAGTGTGACTTCTCATCATGAGGATAGCCATAAAACTCATTCCTGCTCTTTTCATCGGTGAGGTGTAACCGCATCCACTGCTCTCGCCAGACGCTGTCATTAGCGAGAGGAAAGACTGAGATCATTGGAAGGAGAATAACTGCAGCTTCAATTTAGGAAAAAAGTAAAAAAAATAAAAAAAAAAAAAAAGGAAAGATCTGATGGAAAATATTAATGGACAGACACAAAGTAAGATCTTCCCATTTGCGAGGCGTCACTCCATCATGTCTAGATTCAAATGGCTAGATGATATCAAGAATTTCGAGAAAACACATCAGAGCTCTTTAGACACTAACGAGATCACTAATGAGCTTCAAAACCAATATTTAGGCTCTTTTCCAAAACCTAGTGAGCTGCCTTGAGGTCTACTGCCTACATAGGCATCATCCTAACTGAAATGGATGTCTTTTTATTTTCGGCCAAAATCTGGGATATCTTGACTAATAAGGGACCGTTTGGAATCCTACTTTCAATATAGTTTGCCATTAGCATGTTGCTAAGCTAATAAAGTAATACTCCAATAAGCATAAAAACATAGCACAAACAAACATTGGCTAGAATATTCTATTTTGATATTGATGATCTTCGGTATTAAATTAATTACATCCACAAAGGCTATGCTTTTTTGCCAAAAGGAGGTATCTCCCAACTAATATGGAACAGTTGACTACCCTACTTTCAATAGAGTTTGGTGTTAGCATGTTGCTAAGCTAAAAATGCAATGCAAAAATAAGCACAAAAATGACTTTATTTCAGCCAAATTATGGGACATCCAGGCTAATATATGAAAGTTGGCAACCCTACTTTTAATAGAATTTGGTGTTAGCAAATTGCTAAGCTAACTATGCAATACTCAAATAAGCATAAAGCGTCTGAATTTCCACCCAATTATGGGACATCTGGCTAATACGGGAAAGTTGGCAACCCTACTTTCAATGGAGTTTGGTGTTAGCATGTTGCTAAGTTAACGATGCAATACCCAAATAAGCATAAAACGTCTTAATTTCCGCCCAAATACGGAACATCCTGGCTAATACGTGTAAGTTGGCAACCCTACTTTCAATAGCGTTTGGTGTTAGCATATAAAAATATGGGACATTTTCATTTCACCCTAAATTTGGGATGTCCTCACTAAAACATGACTGGCAACCATACTTTAGTGTTAGCATGTTGCTAAGCTAAAAATGGTATACTCAAATAAGTATAAAAAACATAGCACAAACAAATTGGGTGCAATATTCATGGTGCAAAATTAGGCTACATTTTAGATCTCAATTACTATTTTCATCTGTTGGAAAACCTCAGAAGTGTTCCTATGATTCCTTAAAATGATGGCTAAATACATAGGCAGATTTTGAGCCACTATCATTTCAGTTGGATAGGCTTGTTTGCAGGTGTGGAAAAAATCAAATGATGTCTCTTGGAACACATAATGTATTACACTTTTGCAGCTGTTTTGTAACTAGTTATTTGAGATACTCTGATAGTGAAAAGATGCTACATAAGAATGACAGTCCACATCTTCTCTGTATCTTCGTGACTGGTCGACTGCTAAATGTCCTCTTGCACAGTTACTGGGGAAAACCCAGAAATAATTATACCACAAACCACTCAATCCTCCATAAGTGCACAGAAAGTACTGGTGGTCTTTGTTTGGAGTGTTAGCTCATGAGTTAGCTCGTAGCATTATCCTGGATATTCTATGCAAAGACATAAACATAACGCAGTGGGTTTATGTAAGCTAGGAGTTCCCCTCCATCTGGATGCCATGGAGTCTTTTTTCAAGACTGACATTTGTAATGACAACTGCGAGACACTGTAAGGGACTGGAACGACTGCGTTGACTGGTTATGATGCTGTAAATGTTACTTCATAAATGTTTAATGGGAAACAAGCTGTTTGAACAGAATGCAAAGTGACACGTTTCAACTGGAAAACATGTTTCTGCTGTCTAAGAAACCTATTTTAAAAACTCATGAGTTCTCACTGAAACGAAGAATCAGATCTCAATTGTTTCTCCCAGACAGCAATGAGATTAAATGGAGGGCAAATGGAGACGTTGGCTGAAGACTCACATTTTAGAGTTTCAGATGAGATCTGTTACCATTAAACTGACTGATTTCGCACTCAAATGTTCCAAGTCCAAATTATCTGAGCTATACTCTATATTCTTACTTTAAGCTATACTAGATCTTCACTCTGAAACACTTCATGCAGGTTCTGCCTGATTTTTTTGCCTTAAAATTTTACACCAGATGAAACTTGCACATACTTTGCATTTTTACAGAGCTTTGGCAGAACTGCTGATCTTTCTGATCTCATTTCAAGCTGTCATTTAAAAGCTATTTTTATAAGTCCACAGGAAGCCCAGACGCTAGCAGAGGGAGGGGCCAGACGCAATGACCATGGACTACATGACAAAGAATTAGGTGCCCTTTGAACACACACATACACTAAACATGTAAAAAGAATAGTTCAGCCATTCTGACATTATTTACTCACCCACGTATCCTTCAAAAGCTGGCACAATATATTTAGCAGAATGTTGGTGCTGCTCTTTTCTATGAAAAGCATATAGTGACCAGAGACTATTGAGCTCCAAAAAAGCACCATAAAAGTAGTATGAGTCATTAGAGTCATTCGATCAGGAATCAGACTACACTGGTCACGCTGTAGATTCACAAGAACCGGCTCAGAGTCATTCATTCAGGA
>NC_068287.1:42465079-42475079 GCF_025860055.1 Xyrauchen texanus
ACTGTAATTATTTACATGTAAAAAAAATAGTTTGAAGTATTTATACATAATGGTAGTATTTGTAGTAATGCCTCATTTGTTATGTAAAAATAAATAATAATTTATAGCATTATTTACTGTATGAGAAGTGAAAAATCACCACTGAGGAAAATGAGAATGACAAAAGTAATAATACAAATAAACAAAAACAAAAAACTGAAATGTCCAGACGATGCATTAAGGAGATTTTGGGGGAAATAGTAGTTTAATTGTCATACAAATAATGTAAAAATAAAATAATAATAATAATAGTCCTAAAAATAGGCCTTTCATTTTTCTTAATTTTTTTTCATTGTGTCTTTTGCTGGTTTTGTCGACTTATTTATTGGCTTCTTTATGACTAATTGTCTGTTTTTCCTCATATATAAGTCACTTTGGATAAAAGTATCTGCTAAATGAATAGATTTAAATGGAAGAATCTTACAAAACCTGCCAAAAACATTGTCTGGGTCATATTTTACCCCAAAATCAAAAGTTAGAAATAAGAAAGCATTATTTGTTTTAACAGTTATGCACCAATCACAATTTTCATGACTGTAATGATAAACTTATTTAGTTTTTGTTTAAATTGTGAAGTATTTAATATATTGTGGTAGTACAGTATTTGTTGTATTGATTTAATTGTTTTAAAATCATCGTATTACAATGTTGTTATTTACCATATTACAGTATGCAAATGAAATCATGTAAAACATCCAGAATATACAGTAATGAGAATTTTGAAGGGAAATTTGCTTAATTGTCGGAAATAATCTCACAATTAAAAGATCCAAAAATGATCCTAAAAATAGGCTTTATATTGCCTTTATGCAAAATATAATTTCTCATATTAGTGGGGGGGGGTGAAATGTGACATGAACAGGTTTTCGTGAGATTCACCCATGGAGCCATGAACACTGTTATTGTGACCGTGTGCTGTTGTCGTACTCCTGTTCTGTTCCTCGGTTATTCTTGCTTATTATTTGGTCATGTTTGTGTGTGTGGCGTCTGCTGTGGTGTTGTGTCTGGGCCGTTCTCCTTCAGTGGGCCGGTCTCCTGTGCCTGCTGTGCTGATAATCAGTGGATGGCAGCAGCTGGCTCAGTTCAGCAGGAACAGGGGCCTGGTCTTCTCTCTGTGGCCTTCTGCTCCTACACACGTCCTGTGATAACACAGAAGACTTTACATACAGCAGCTGAACAATTCACATGACAGGTAGGAAAACTGTAAGCCATAAATCCACAAATGAACTGTTTATAATGCTAAAAACAGAACATAGTCACATTTCCCAAGCTATTACAATAGTTATGTTAAATTATATACAGTTTTCTGTTTTATATTGTAACAGTAGGTATTGTTCGTTGATGTAACACATTGTTTGTTGATGTAACACTACCAATAAATTATTTAAGAACAATTGTGTAGTGTCTTAACTACTTGATGCACAGTTAAACCATATTTTCTGAGATAGAGAAAAAGAGAATAACATTTAAAATATGTTTTATATATATATATATATATATATATATATATATATATATATATATATATATATATATATATATATATATTTGTTTTGTATAGACAGTTAAATGAATGTATAATAATGGGTGGTGTAGTGTAGTGGTTAACTATCTGGTCTACACTAACCAAAAGGTTTCAGGTTCAAGCTGCAGGAGTATTGGTATAAATAAATAAATACAAAATTAAAAAATATATCAAATACATTTGTAATAATATTAATATTTTTAAATTATAATAAAAATACTTGTATTATGTTATATTATATATAAGGCCCTTATATATAATATAATATAATATAATATAATATACAATTAATATTATAAATAATAATAGAACTTTTGAGATAATTAGATGCAGGTCGTCTCAAAAGTTCTAGAATTTGTTTGAAAGACAAAACTGTCCTCGAGAAATTCAAAAGTCAACCTCACAAAACCTGTCAAAAAAAGTTATAAATCAAAACAAATAAATAAGAAATTATTATTTGAAAATTCAAAGAAAATTAAGCATAAAGCCTAATTACTTTAAAGAGAATAATACAAATTAAAAACATCTTTATGCACCTTTTAAGTCATAAAATAGGTTTCATTTTATGCTATATATATATATATAATTTGATTTATTTTTAAATGTGACATGGATAAGATTCATCCTCAATGGTTTATTTGACCTCTTGCAGTAAAAACAGCATTACATTGAGCACATAAAGGTGACCTGCAACAGTACCATTCAAATCTATTTGGTTAAAAATTCACTTTTTAGTATTTATGTATTTAACAAGTTGAAATGCAGAAGCCTAAAAGACAAACAGTTTTTCTAGACATATTTTTGTTGACAGTATAGGCCTACGAAACTTAGTTAGGTATGTGCGTCCCAGAGAATATTGCATTGCTTATTCACTTTGGCCTAAACTTAGAAAAGAAGTCTCTTCTCACCACCCGTCCCTTGCATTCTTCATTATCTCTTCTTCTGCATTTTCATGATCCATTGTGTGAAATTCCCCATATGGTAAACGGTCAAATGTGTCAGACAGATTTCTTTATTTATTTGTACTTTTTTGGTTGTGCGACCTGGAGCCAAACAATTGGAAAATACAGCAGGTGACCATGGAAACCTAAACACATACTGCATACAGACAGTTTGTTTGATCGCCAAACCACAAGAGGAACCATGTTTTGAGTTGGTTCATAAATTAATTCTAAGAATAAGCCTTCAGTTAGAGAAACAGCGGCCTATGATGTCATGCTGCAAGCATTAACAAATAATTCCTGTTACTGCAAGGTGTTGGCCTATTTCATGTTCTGCTAAAAGACATACTTTGTAAAAATGTAAAAGATAAAAATAAAAACGTAATATTGTTTTTTTGTATCTTTAATTTCGCTAAATTTTTTGGCTTTCTTGTAATTAATAAATATATTAATAATAAATTAATATAAATATTTTTCAATATTATTCATATTATAATATATATATATATGTTGATATATTCATTCCTATTTAAAAATTGGCATCATTAACAGACATTAATTATATTATAAAATATATATTAAAATATATGAATTCCTATTTAAAAATTTAAAAATAAATATTAATAAAAACAATAAACTCTAAATTATTTTAAAAAATAAGTCAAGGTCTCCTAATTTAAGAGTTGACGAATAGGTATCATTAAAAGACATTAAAAGTTGCTTATTAATGTTCAAAAATCCATATTTTCTAAGTTTTTAGAAACTTGTTAGAAACTTGACATTTTAATATAAAGCTTTAAAAGGTACAAATTGAGGTACAATAATCTTAAAAAAATATTTAAACATTTAAAAATACATATAAAAATTATTTTTTAACACCTTTTTTTTATTAAATAAAAAGTCACAAATAACAGGCTTATAATAATAATAATAACAGTAATAATAACAACACAATACATTATTTTTAATGTATAGATATCCATACCAAAATTATATCATATAACCTATTTTTAAATATTCTATTACGTCTCATATGCATTTAAGGATTAAATATGTCCGGAAAAATTAAAAAAAATTAATAAATAAATAAAAATCGAGGCCACGCGTCCATCAGTTGGTGCTTTCATGTGAGTGTCTGTAGTCCAGGTGTTGACCGTTGTAATGTAAATGAAGCTGCTGGTGATGATAATGGGGGACCACGGGAGTGCCGGATGTTTATTTACACCAAGGACGTTTCTATAGCAAAGAAGAAAACCGTCCGTCAGCGAGAGCAGGTGGCTGCGTCAGTGTGCGAACTGACATCATTGTACTTCCTGTTTCTAAGACTGGAGCTGAGGGGACTTCAACTGAAAGTCGCCATTCAGACATTTCACATTGTTTTCACATATCACACTTTCGCTCCCACACGGTCTTTTGCTTGCAAATGGAATGACACCTTTACTGTCTTTGGCCTTTATGACAGATATGGATCATTGTAGTGGTTACCATGGAAACATAACAGGGAAACAGAGAGTAAGATAAGAGAATGAAGTGGCTGCTCTTTGAGCAAAAGAACACACATACTACACACACACACATACAGGCACACACACACACACACACACACACACACACACACGATAAGGCCCCACAGATGGAGAACACTGAACATTTATGGTTCATGTGGAGACCTTCATTTCTAGACGGCACAGTGAAGTTCATTGTACAGAAAGATAAACAGCTGTGGCATGGCAGCCGTGCATACATGACATCTGGGCAATAATAATAACATGAACAATATAATAATACATGAATGATATATGTATATGCACCGATCAGCCACAACATTAAAACCACTGACAGGCGAAGTGAACAACATTTATTATCTCATAGCAATGGCAGCTGTTAAGGGGTAAAGTTCTTCAATTTCATGTGTTGGAAGCAGGGAAAATGGGCAAGCGTAAGGATCTGAGTGACTTTATTCCAACTTCTGAAGGAGCACTGAAGGGAGGGGTGTGTTTGTTCAAATAGCAACAGTCCTTTTCAGGAATCGCTTACTCCACCTTTAAAGGACTTAAAGGATCTGCTGCTAACGCCTTGGTGCCAGATACCATCGGACAGCTTCGGAGGTCTTGTGGAGTCCATGCGGGTAGATGGGTTAGGGTTGTTTTTGCGGCACGAGGGGGCCTACATGATACCTTTATCTCCCAATTTGGAATGCCCAATTCCCACTAATTACTAGGTCCTCAATCCAGGTGGCTGATGACAAGTCTGCATCTGAGACAGTCAATCCACACATCTCATCACATGACTCTGCATGACACTCCACATGTGGAGGCTCATTCTACTCTCCGTGACCCAAGCACAAATGATCACTCGCCCCATTGAGAACGAGAACCACTAATCATGAACACGAGGAGGTTACCCCATGTGACTCTACCCTCCCTAGCAACCGGGCCAATTTGGTTGCTTAGGAGACCTGGCTGGAGTCACTCAGCACGCCCTGGACTCCTGGTGTGGTAGTCAGCGTCAATACTCGCTGAGCTACCCAGGCCCCAGGCAGGTGGTTTTAATGTTGTGGCTGATCTGTGTATATAATAGGGCTGCACAATTAATCAGATAAATAATCGAGATTACAATTGCAGCTGCCTCACTCAACAGCTTTGTTTTTTTATTCTTCTGGGTGGGCCAATGTAAAGTAACTAGTCTTGATTTACTGATGTATAAAACAGCAACAAAATCATTCAGGAACACAGTTTTCAGCTTGTTTTGGATGTGAAGCCAACAAATATACACACAAAGACATACATACATATATACACACATACACATACATACGTATATACACACATACACACGTATATACACACATACACATACATATGTCTATACACACATACACATACATACGTCTATACACACATACACATACTGTACATAGATATATACACACGTGCATATACATGTATACCAGTGGTGTGCCGTGCGTTTAAATTCTAGGCCTTCAGTGTGATTCATGCCATTAAGACAATGAATATGGTACCTATGCCTTTGGGCATCATACATTATGTTGCAGCTAACTAATAATACCAATTGACATTTTAAAAACACATCTGCACACGAAAGCCAGAACTATTATATTATAGACAAAAGTACACATACTGTACATATGTATATACACACATACACATACATACGTCTATATACACATACACACGTATATACACACATACACATACATGCGTCTATATACACATACACACGTATATACACACATACACATACATACGTATATATACACACATACACATACATGCGTCTATATACACATACACATGTATATACACACATACACATACATACGTATATATACACATACACATACATACGTCTATAAACACATACATACGTATATACACACATACACATACATACGTCTATAAACACATACATACGTATATACACACATACACATACATACGTCTATATACACATACACATATATACACACATACACATACATGCGTATATATACACATACACATACATGATATATATACACATACACATACATACGATATATACACACATACACATACATGCATCTATATACACATACATACATACATACATACATATATACACATACACATACATGCGTCTATATACACATACACACGTATATACACACATACACATACATACGTATATATACACACATACACATACATGCGTCTATATACACATACACATACATACGTCTATACACACATACACATACATGCGTCTATATACACATACACACGTATATACACACATACACATACATACGTATATACACACATACACATACATACGTATATATACACACATACACATACATGCGTCTATATACACATACACACGTATATACACACATACACATACATACGTATATATACACACATACACATACATGCGTCTATATACACATACATACGTATATACACACATACACATACATACGTATATACACACATACATACGTCTATACACACATACACGCGTATATACACACATACATACGTCTATACACACATACACATACATACGTATATACACACATACACATACATACGTATATACACACATACACATACATGCGTATATACACACATACACATAAATACGTATATACACACATACACATACATACGTATATACACACATACACATACATGCGTATATACACACATACATACGTCTATACACACATACACATACATACGTATATACACATGTACATATACATATATATACACACATACACATACATACGTATATACACACATACACATACATGCGTATATACACACATACATACGTATATACACATGTACATATACACATATATATACACATACATACGTATATACACACATACATACGTATATACACATATACACATACATACGTATATACACACATACATACGTATATACACATGTACATATACATATATATATATACACACATACACATACATACGTATATACACATGTACATATACATATATATATATACACACATACACATACATGCGTATATACACACATACATACGTCTATACACACATACACATACATACGTATATACACACATACACATACATACGTATATACACACATACACATACATACGTATATACACACATACACATACATACGTATATACACACATACACATACATACGTATATACACACATACACATACATACGTATATACACACATACACATACATACGTCTATATACACATACACATACATACGTATATACACACATACACATACATACGTATATACACACATACACATACATGCGTATATACACACATACACATACATACGTATATACACATGTACATATACATACGTATATACACACATACACATACATACGTATATACACACATACACATACATATGTCTATACACACATACATACGTATATACACACATACACATACATACGTATATACACACATACACATACATGCGTATATACACACATACACATACATGCGTATATACACACATACACATACATATGTCTATACACACATACATACGTATATACACACATACACATACATACGTATATACACACATACACATGCATACGTCTATACACACATACATACGTATATACACACATACACATACATGCGTATATACACACATACACATACATATGTCTATACACACATACATACGTATATACACACATACACATACATACGTATATACATACACATACATGCGTATATACACACATACACATACATACGTATATACACACATACATACATACATATACATATATACACACATACATACGTATATACACATACACATACATACGTGTATATACACATACACATACATACGTATATATACACACATACACATACATATGCATGTATATACACACATACACATACATACGTATATACACACATACATACATACGTATATACACACATACACACGTATATACACACATACACATACATGCGTATATACACACATACACATACATATGTCTATACACACATACATACGTATATACACACATACATACGTCTATACACACATACACATACATACGTCTATATACACATACACACGTATATACACACATACACATACATACGTATATACACACATACATACGTCTATACACACATACACATACATGCGTATATACACACATACATACGTCTATACACACATACATACGTCTATACACACATATACATACATACATATATATACACACATACACATACATACGTCTATACACACATACACATACATGTATATATACACATACATACATGCATATATACATACACATACATACGTCTATACACACATACATACGTCTATACACACATACATACGTCTATATACACATGTACATATACATATATATATATACACATACACATACATACGTCTATACACACATACACATACATGCGTATATACACACATACACATACATATGTCTATACACACATACATACGTATATACACACATACACATACATGCGTCTATATACACATACACACGTATATACACACATACACATACATACGTATATATACACACATACACATACATGCGTCTATATACACATACATATGTATATACACACACATACATACGTATATACACACATACGTCTATATACACATACACGCGTATATACACACATACATACGTCTATACACACATACACATACATACGTATATACACATGTACATATACATATATATACACACATACACATACATACGTATATACACACATACACATACATGCGTATATACACACATACACATACATACGTATATACACATGTACATATACATATATATACACACATACACATACATATGTATATACACACATACACATACATACGTATATACACACATACACATACATGCGTATATACACACATACACATAAATACGTATATACACACATACACATACATACGTATATACACACATACACATACATACGTATATACACACATACATACGTCTATACACACATACACATACATACGTATATACACATGTACATATACATATATATACACACTTACACATACATACGTATATACACACATACACATACATACGTATATACACACATACACATACATGCGTATATACACACATACATACGTATATACACATGTACATATACACATATATATACACATACATACGTATATACACACATACACATACATACGTATATATACACACATACATACGTATATACACATGTACATATACATATATATATATATACACACATACACATACATATATATATACATATATACACATACATACATACATATATACACATACACATACATGCGTATATACACACATACATACGTATATACACATGTACATATACACATATATATACACATACATACGTATATACACACATACATACGTATATACACACATACACATACATACGTATATACACACATACACATACATGCGTATATACACACATACACATACATACGTCTATACACACATACACATACATACGTCTATACACACATACACATACATGCGTATATACACACATACACATACATACGTCTATACACACATACACATACATACGTCTATACACACATACACATACATACGTATATACACACATACACATACATACGTATATACACACATACACATACATACGTATATACACACATACACATGCATACGTCTATACACACATACATACGTATATACACACATACACATACATGCGTATATACACACATACACATACATATGTCTATACACACATACATACGTATATACACACATACACATACATACGTATATACACACATACACATACATACGTATATACACACATACATACGTATATACACACATACACATACATGCGTATATACACA
>NC_068287.1:42485079-42517579 GCF_025860055.1 Xyrauchen texanus
ACATACATACATGTATATACACACATACATATGTATATACACATATACACATACATACGTATATACACACATACATACGTATATACACATACATACATACATATACATATATACACATATACATATACATATATATACACACATACACATACATACGTCTATACACACATACACATACATGCGTATATACACACATACATGCATACGTCTATATACACATACATACGTATATATACATACATACATACACATACATACGTATATACACATACATATACATATATATACACATACACATACATACATATATATACACATACATATACATACGTATATACACATACATACATACATATATACACACATACATACGTATACATATACACATACATACGATATACATACACATACATACATATGCATACATACACATATACACATACATACGTATATATATACATCATATACACATACATACGTATACATATACACACATACACATACATACGTATATACATACACATACATACGTATACACACACATACATGCGTATATACACACATACACATACATATGTCTATACACACATACATACGTACTATACACACATACACATACATACGTCTATACACACATAACATACATGCGTATATACACACATACACATACATACGTTATATACACACATACATACGTATATACATATACATATACATACATATACACATACATACGTGTATATACACATACACATACATACGTCTATACACACATACATACGTCTATATACACATGTACATATACATATATATATATATATATACACACATACACATACATACTTCTATACACACATACACATACATGCGTATATACACACATACATGCATACGTCTATATACACATACATACGTCTATATACACATACATACGTCTATACACACATACATACGTCTATACACACATACATACGTCTATATACACATGTACATATACATATATATATATACACACATACACATACATACGTCTATACACACATACACATACATGCGTATATACACACATACACATGCATACGTCTATACACACATACATACGTATATACACATACACATACATACGTATATACACACATACACATACATGCGTATATACACACGTAAACATACATACGTCTATACACACATACACATACATACGTCTATACACACGTAAACATACATACGTCTATACACACGTAAACATACATGCGTATATACACACGTAAACATACATACGTCTATACACACGGAAACATACATGCGTATATACACACGTAAACATACATATGTCTATACACACATACACATACATACGTCTATACACACATACACATACATACGTCTATACACACGTAAACATACATGCGTATATACACACATACACATACATACGTCTATACACACGTAAACATACATGCGTATATACACACGTAAACATACATGCGTATATACACACATACACATACATACGTATATACACACATACACATACATACGTCTATACACACATACACATACATACGTCTATACACACGTAAACATACATGCGTATATACACACATACACATACATACGTATATACACACGTAAATATGGAACGCCAGGCAGTTCAAATATACGCAAATTTTAACACGTAGATAACGCTTAAACAACACGTCAACAACACGTTGTTTGCACGTTGTTAACGTGTTGTCTACGCGTTGTCTACGTGTTAACTTTTCACGCGTTGTTTACGTGTTGTTAACGTGTTGTTTACGTGTTATCAACGTGTTAACAACGTGTTGTTAACGCGTTGACAACGTGTTAACAACACGTAAACAACGTGTTGATTTCATGTGATTCTGAGCCATTTGGCCACTTGTCCAGTTTGAAGGGGTGAGTGTTGCACTTTTCCATTGGCTGCTGAGTTGTAGGTTTAAACCATTTCTGTAAGCCTGGGGGGTTTGCCTGCCACTATTTAACATATTAAGATCCTCTAATTTCTTGGTCCTTTTCTTCCTTTTGTGTGTAGCCTATACAAATGTAATATTAGGATTGCAGTTTTAAGACTTTACAATTTATTTTAAGTTATAAATTATTTTCATAAAGACAAATTGCCTCCTTATGCTTCACTACTGATATTCTTGCTTTACACAATTCAACAGTTGTGTTGCTGCAAAGTTACAGTGGTACTCACTAAATGATGGTTTAGGATACAAACCATTGTAATAAATGTATTTGGAAAACATGAAATTTTACTCTTTGAACATTTTTATTGAATGTAGGTTATGACCAGCAGGGGGGCATACCAGACTAGCCTATACCCTTAAGATATAGTGAGTGAGTGAGTGAGTGAGTGAGTGAGTGATTGAAAGATATAGTGAATGAGTGAGTGAGTGAGTGAGTGACTGAAAGATAGAGTGAGTGAGTGAGTGAGTGAGTGAGTGAGTGAGTGAGTGAGTGAGTGAGTGACTGAAAGATATAGTGAGTGAGTGAGTGAGTGATTGAAAGATATAGTGAATGAGTGAGTGAGTGAGTGACTGAAAGATATAGTGAGTGAGTGAGTGAGTGATTGAAAGATATAGTGAATGAGTGAGTGAGTGAGGAGTGAGTGAGTGACTGAAAGAGATAGTAAGTGATGAGTGTGTGTGTGAGTGAACCAAACAGAGTTAAGTTAACAGAAAATAAATTGATTAGCCTATATTGGAATCCTTGATTTCACACATCCTCACATTCAAACGGGAAGCAGAACCACCCCATCACATCCCTTACCACCACGTCACAATAAAACATGTGATGGGGTGGTAAATTTCATCCCAAAATGGCAGCAGATCTCACATGTGGTCAAGTTCCTCACATAGCATAAATGCATTCAATCTGAAATATAATTTTCTTTGCATTAATAATGTAAAAATGTCATAAAAAACAGTTTTCCTATCTATTTTTTATGACGGGTGGTTGGTTTGAGCTTGACGGACACTGCCTAACATGAAAAAGCAACAAATAAACAAAGTAAAAGAATGTCAGTACTTGCTTTTGTTTGTGGTGGCTACAAGGCTCAAATGATGTAATTTCCACTTTGTGATGTGATGTGATTTAAAGCAACAGTACATTATTTATAGATAAAACAATTAGTGTGACGGGTGGTAAGTCAAACTGAGGGACGCACACAAATCATAAAATATTTACCAAAAAATATGATTTATTTTAAATAAATATATCTTATATATACAGGGACACACATAAAATCCTGAAAATAATAAATGTTTGAAAAAAATGTATAACTTATTTGGTGATATTTTAGATGCAAGTGTCATGTTGGTCAACACGGACATGTGAAATTGGCTATGTACTAATGAAAAATGATTAAAAATAGTATGTTACTCTTTAAGAATAGTATTTTTATCATATATCATGTTAACAAGAACACTTCATTTAATAACTTTAAGCTTTGGAAACACACTTTGGGACATTTTTTGTGCCTTATGCATCTCATCAAACGTTGCGGACACAAATGGCAGCCGTTTCATAGGATAACTATTTTACACAGTTATGTTTTTAACACTAATAGACACCTCCTGACCTTAGGTTCTCAGTTGAATATGATCATAATCGTTTGTCTTTTTTGGATATGTGGATCGAATTATGCAGTGGCAGCCTTATATCAAAAATAAACAGATAAGACTACAATCTGCCTAGCCAGCAGTGCTCATCGAGCTCTGGAATATGGTTTACCCAAGAGCTCAGATGTCATTCTAATGAGGAACTAATTGATAAAGCTGCTGCAATGAAAAATAAAGCTTTCGGGACAGAGCCTACTCTTTACAGTGCATTGATGAGGCTTACCAAGGTGCATTTAAATTCTAGTTTGATCTTTTACAAAAAAGTGTCAAATAGGGTAAAAGTTACTCTGTCAGAACACTATTCTTAAACACTGGACTATTTTTGCCTCTGATACGGCATAAGCATTAGCATACCCAGCATTTTAATGACCCTCCCCTCTTTGTCTATAGAAGAGGTCCTAACTTATGCAACAAGCTGGTGCAGGGCTAACATTAAGGCAGGTCCTAAACAGAATATTTTAGCTCCTCTAAAAGATGGGAATAATCCATCTGGCAATTGTGCCCAGTGCCAAACAACAAGGGAAAATCCTCAACTTGGATTTTGATATGTGTTGTGCTGTAATCCAAGATGTTTCTTTTCTTCATCTCTCATGTACAGTTTAGGGTCTATGGTTTGTGGTGCCCCTCACCTGATAACTCTCCATTAGCCCTTTGTTCTGAGATGCTTTTTACTTATAGATCTGGGGACTTCTGATTTATGATGGCTCAAGCCTGATCCCTCTCAAATCCCCATTTAATTTGTGATTAGATTGTATTGTACTATTATCATGGGCAAGTAAGGCTTCTAATGGCATGCATCACAGTACGCCATTCAGTACTCAAAACCTCAATTCCCAGGAAGTGGAGCGTCTGTCATCGGGGTTTGCACAGATGTGTTGGTACTGCCAGTGACTGGAATGTGATTGGTTATTTCCAATCTATTCAGTGTTGAGTTATGTATGCTCTGATGAAGGTCTGTTAGACCGAAAGCTTAACAAACTGATACACTGCATAGATTTAAGTGTGCTGATATCTCTTTTATCAGTTTGGACTCATTGATGCTTCCAGCACCTTATCTAAAATGAAGCCGGGTGGAGGAGTGGTCATCCTGTTTTATTTCTGTCTCTGATAATAAAACAGTGAAAAGACATGGATTGATTTATTAAAGTGCAATTTAAACTTTTATTTTGTATTTATATAGTTATTTATGACTGATATAGTGTATGGATTTGATGGCTGTTTTCAAGGCTTTCAGGCTTGGAGACACTTCAAGATGGATTTACTTTCAACATGCTTAATACACGGCATAGTTTCTGTCTTACAGGTTCTCACTAATATAAGCTTCAAAATACATAAGACTTAATGCACTGGATTTTTCATTCCCCCAGTATCTCCAATATGCCGCATGCGCTCATTCATACTAAACAAAAACTTGCAGCATAATCCCACAACCATGCTTTCACATAGTGATGCGATTTTCCGGAACCAGCTGTGTGACAGAAAAAGACCCAACAGACACAACACCAGCATGCCGGCTGTGGCTTTTCACACAGACATTGTTCCATCTCTGTTACTTCTCATGTTCCTGGCGCAAAGGTGGATCAAATCAGACCCCACTTTCACGCTCCGTACCTTTCATATAGCTAGACAATTCTCCCAGAAAATAATGCAGTGTGAAAACAGCTATGGATAGCCAGACTCATGATTTAATTGCCAAAAAATTAGACGAGAAGTCTGCTGATATTTAACAAGGGCCATCAGACCATTTGCACAATATTGGGCACAATTAAAACTGTTGAACCACATTAATATATATAATGTATTATGTATAAATAGGCTGTAACTGGCTAAACACTTACTTCTCAGGTTTTAGGCTTTAATAAGAATTTTAAGGATGACCTAGGAGTTTGGCACAGTAGTGTACATCTGCTGTCAGGACAGTCAAATCAGTTACTATCTGACCTAATTACAAACTTTCATTCTAATCCCGACAGTCTTTGGAAGGCTGTACATTTCATCAAAATGGGTAATATCACCTGTGTGCATATGTCTGAGTGCTTAATTTCTAAACAAAAAGAGGTCCGTTTAGGTTTTAACAAGCCCCATAATAAGTCACAACGTGCCCTCTGCTGGTCAAAGCCCTACATTAAATTAAAATGCTGAAAAAGGTTCATGTTGTTTTCCAAAGACATATACAGTATTTATTACAATGGTCTGTATCCTACACCAACATTAAATGCATACCACTGCTGTTAGTTTTTCCCTGCACAACTGTTAATGTTTTTTAAGATATAAAACTAAAGTTGATGAATGGTGTAAAAAGCATGAATTCCCTCTAATGTGTTTGTTTACCAAAATAGGCAGTAAAGGAGCAAAAGGGGGCAATTTATCTTGATGAAAATAATAATAATAATTTATTTTAAGTCCTAAAACTGCAATCCAAATATTACATTTGTATAGGCTACACACAAAAGGAAGAAAAGGACCAAGAAATTAGAGGATCTTAGTATGTTAAATAGTGGCAGGCAAACCCCCCAGGCTTACAGAAATGGTTTAACCCTACAACTCAGCAGCCAATGGAAAAGTGCAACACTCACCCCTTCAAACTGGACAAGTGGCCAAATGGCTCAGAATCACATGAAATCAACACGTTGTTTACGTGTTGTTAACACGTTGATAACACGTAAACAACGCGTTTAAAGTTAACACGTAGACAACGCGTAGACAACACGTTAACAACGTGCAAACAACGTGTTGTTGACGTGTTGTTTACGCGTTGTCTACGTGTTAAAATTCGCGTATATTTGAACTGCCTGGCGTTCTATACGTAAACATACATGCGTATATACACACGTACACATACACATACATACGTCTATACACACGTAAACATACATGCGTATATACACACGTACACATACATATATAAATACATTTATAAAAATATTATTTAAGACAAAATAAGTTTCATCATTTCATTTCAACATCTTTTACAAATGCACAGAGGACTAATATAATGAAGGAAATATGGCATGTATGTATTTTATTCTGCCTTTGAAATACAACCCGAATTTCGGAAAAGTTGGGACGTTTTTTAAATTTGAATAAAATGAAAACTAAAAGACTTTCAAATCACTTGAGCCAATATTTTATTCACAATAGAACAATGATAACAGAACAATTGTTTAAACGGAGACATTAACACTTTTATCCACTAAATGAGCTCATTTCAAAGTTGGCGCTGGGGAAAAAGATTCAGCTGGGAGAACATATAGCAACTAATTAAGTTAATTGATATCAGGTCTGTAACATGATTAGCTATAAAAGGGATGTCTTAGAGAGGCAGGTTTGTGTCAGTGGCATTACAAAATGGGCCCAGGAATACTTCCAGAAACCGTCGGTGAACACAATCCGCCGTGCCATCTGCAGATGCCAACTAAAGCTCTATCATGCAAAAAGGAAGCCATATGTGAACATGGTCCAGAAGCGCCGCCGTGTCCTGTGGGCCAAGGCTCATTTAAAATGGTCTATTTCTAAGTGGACATGTGTTCTATGGTCCGACGAGTCCAAATTTGACATTCTTGTTGGAAATTACGGACGCCGTGTCCTCCGGGCAAAAGAGGAGGGAGGCCTTCCATCGTGTTATCGGCGTTCAGTTCAAAGGCCAGCATCTCTGATGGTATGGGGGTGCATAAGGGCATACGGTATGGGCAGCTTGCATGTTTTAGAAGGCACTGTGAATGCTGAAAGGTATATAAAGGTTTTAGAGGGAAGGCCTTGTGTATTTCAGCAGGACAATGGAAAACCACATACTGCAGCGATTACAAGAGTCCAGATCTTTCACCTATAGAGAACATTCGGCGCATCATTAAACCAAAAATACGTCAAAGACGACCACAAACTCTTCAGCAGCTGGAAACCTATATGAGGCAAGAATGGGACCAAATTCCAACACCAAAACTCCAGACACTCATAACCTCGATGCCCAGATGTCTTCAAACTGTTTTGAAAAGAGATGTTACACTATGGTAAACATGCCCCCGACCCAACTATTTTGAGACCTGTAGCAGGCATCAACTTTGAAATGAGCTCATTTTGTGCATAAAATTGTAAACTTTCTCCGTTTAAACCAAGTGTGCCGCACAAGCCCTCAAAAGTGAAGCCAAAACGTCTCTGGTCCTAGTATAGGTCATAAACCCCGCCTCCCCATGTTATTCAAAGGGACGTGAGACCAACTAAACAATTAAATTACACTTCACACATCTTTTTTCCAAACATAGTTTCTGTCATTTACTGTCGTTTCTATCACGTTGATGTAATTTCAAGTGTTTGTTTTCAAAATAAGTTTGTTTTTAGTTATTTGATGCTAGAAAAACAGTGCTGTGACATCATGATTGACAGCTGTGATTGACAGGTTCTCTGAGTGAAGTAGTCACTGAAGCACCAACTGACTTTTTTTCGGGATCTTCGGAGGACTGAGGAGATTTGGAGCTTTAAATTTAATATCTAAATTTCTATAATTAATTATTTCACACCGTCATAAGTCAAAAGTGCAGGGGCGTGTGCTTGCGATTGATTTAGCGAGAGTGAAGGCGGGGCCTTGATTTCGCGGCTTTACTTCCTGCTCACTACTGCGCAGGTCTGGTCCCGAAATCGCAACTGCGCAGACTCAAGTCCCAAGATGTCAGCGCCGTATCGGGACACTGGCGGCTTCAGTACTCACCAATGGAAAAGAGCGAAGGGGCGTCGGCCATCTTTTTTTACAGTCTATGGTTTAAACAATTGTTCTGTTATCATTGTTCTATTCTGAAAAACATATTGGCTCATGTGATTTTTAAAGTCTTTTACTTTTCATTTTATTCAAATTTAAAAAAAAAAACTCCCAACTTTTCCAAAATTCGGGTCGTAAGTTAAAGGGGACACTTCGCCCAAAAGGTTTAAAACTTCTGTCATTATTTAATCACGCCCATGTCATTCAAATCCCGCATGACATTCTTTTCCCCATGAAACAGAAAAGGAGGCTGAATGTTAGGGACAGTCTCAGTCACCATTAACTTTCATTGCATGGAAAATGAAAGCTGACTGAAGCTAATATTTTGCCAAACATTTCCTTTTGTGTTCCACGGAAAAAAAGAAAGTTACACGGGTTTGGAACAACATTTGAAACTTGAGCAAATTATTTGAAATAATTTGTATTTATGGTTGAACTAATGCTTTAAGCACATTAAACAGTTTTCTATCAAACTAACCCAATCACCACAAATTTGCACATTTTAAAGTGTCAGTTATACAAATACAAATTTGAAAACTGACATCCGCACAGCAGCAATCTGACCTGCATCAGGATGAGCTCTAGGACATTTCTTGATAGCAAAAACAAGGGAAGACAAAGACACACTTTGCATGCATGCTGTAAACACAATGGTTTCAGATTTGCACTTTTAACCTCAGGTGCAGATTATTTATCACTGTGTGAAAGGAAATATGAGACTATGCTGACAGGGCCCAAATGCCATTAACAATTAGGTCAAAATGCTTGATTTGCACACTTTGTAAGTTTGTACTATAGACGAGCATATGCTATTTCAGTTCATGCCATTAACATCTTGACAACCTATTTTTATATTTAACCGAACAGCTAAATAGACTATAAATCTCTATCATTTCTCACACCGATTAAATAAACTGTTTATACAGTCATGGTCAAGCGAAATAAATCAACAGAGCCTCTTGTGAATAACTGAAGCATTTAAAAGTTCATTTGGTAACAGTTGTAGGTAGTGAGACACAACCCCCCTCTGGTGGCCTTAAAGGTGTCTTCTGTATTCAATACAAGTTAAACTCACAACAGAGCATTTGTGGCATCATGTTGATTATCACCAAAAACAATTTAGACTTGCAATTGATTTTATCACACTAAGAGCACGTTAACACGCATATTGTTAATGTCTTGTGGTTATAATTTTAAAAAGGTGAGTATTTTAACATTTATGTGATTAGCCCCATTCACTTCCATTGTAAGTGCCTCATTGTAACCCAGATTTTTGCCTTTTTCTTTGAAAAAGAAAAGACGAGACGAGACAATTAAAAACATGTTGGTAATTAAAATGATACTACAGATGCTGTTGGTTGAGCATAACTATTTGTGGCAGGGCAGATGGCGGGGCTGTGTCGTGATCCTACGGACCCGGTCCCGTATTAGGCTAATCAAGCCTCTGAGGTTTAAAGGTCGACTGCAGAGAATCGTGCGGGACCGGGTGCGTAGGATCACGACCCGGCCCGCCCTCCTCCTGCCACACTATTATTGAACAAAGAATATTAATTTAAAGTGACAGAACACTACATTTTATGCACAATGTTTCACAGATGAACACACAGAGCAATGTCATAATATTATATAATATTATATATATATTTAAATAAAAACAAGGATGACATGCTTGTTCAGACAGAAAAGTCCAAAATGATGTCATTAATATAGATGGTGCATTCAAATGATTGACAAGCAAACAGGAACAGACAGAGAGCACTTGAGAGGTTCATGAAGAGAAAAGCACCATCAGTCGCTCTTCTTTTCCTTGATCAGTCTGTTGGCGTTGTGTGCAAATGTTTCAGCTACTAAGAGTGGAAATACTATATAGTACTGATATACCTGCAGAGAAACACAACGACACAGTTAACCAGATCATCGTCGTATTGTAGTTCATCGCATTAACTTGGGACATGTTCACGAAGGAGGTATGAAGAATCGTACTTTTACAGGTGTGGCATCCACGCGGATCTTTCCCCAAGAAACAGCCTCATCCGGTCTGGCCCCTGAGTCTGAGCCATCAAACTCCTGACCAGTGTTGACAAACACCGCAAAATCTGCTCCATTCCTCTGAGAGTGACGACAACAGATGAGAACAGTCATTAACATTTTATTTGTAATGTCAAGATCATTGCCGTTTCTTTTGTGTCCATGATATTACCATGAGATTAGCATTAGCGATATGATGTTTGACGAGACCTCCTCCGAGAATAATCATCCCTGTGCTCTTGGCAAACACGGCTTTACTGTTTAAACTCCGAATATCTGCAGAATCCAAAATGACCATAATGACATTTCCATCCTGACTGTAAAAGATTTACAGACTCTGTTCATACCAAATCTTGAGCAACTCACCCTCCACAATGTCAAGCACCAGTCCAGGGTTCTTGTAGGAGTGGAAATAGATCATATCCCCCAATGAGCCGTCAGTGAGGGCGGGGCTAAACACTGGGATGTCATTCTGAAAAACAAGATTGAAGGTTGTTTTTGATGATTGTTTTTTTTTATCCATTATGAGATGCAACATTTGAGAAATGATTGTTAGATGTGACTTGTATGTCTTTAATTAAATACCTTATAGGCCCAGTAATAAACAGAATCTGGATTGTTGATTTCTTTGCCGAGTCGGTGGATCATTTTCGAGGGTGTCCAGAGTGTGCCCTGATGTACAAACATTCAACAATACTCATTAACCTAAAACTTCAAAACATGAGCCACACATCTGACTACATGAATAAATATTGAGTGCACTATCAATAAACACATTTAATTACATAATAAAATATCATTAAAAAACAGTTTAAAATTTTCAACACAAGTCCTGAGAAAAACAACCCCCCCCCCCCCAAAAAAAAAACATAAATAAATAAATTAAAACAAACTTACCAAAACACAAAATGAAAAAACTAAACAAACAAAATACAAATGAAACAAAACACTAATAATAATAATAATAATAATAATAAAGAACAATAATAATAATAAATACATTTTTAAACAAAACGTTAAAAAATCTAGTTTTATCTCACTCATAAAATATCAATAAAAAAAAAATACTTTATGTAAAACTGTCAACACAAATCCTGGGAGGAAAAACAAACACAAAACAACCCCCCAAAAAAAAACTATAACAAAAAGCAAAATAAAAACAAAACGAATAACAATTACTGCCTAATTACGTATTGATTGCTCCATCAATAAACACAAAATCTCATTAAAAAAAAGACAATATGCAAAAAATCAATTCAAACCAAAAATTAAAACAAATCAAAACACAAAATTAAAAACTAAAACAAAATAACAATTAAACAAAACTAAAAAATCTTTAACAAAAACAAAACAATTACTGAATGATTATGTATTGATTGCTCTATCATTAAACACATTTTAATTGATATAATCAAGATATTAATCTAGTTTTATCTCACTCATAAAATATTAATAAAAAAAACTACTTTATGTAATAATGTCAACACAAATACTGGAGGAAAAACAAACATAAAACAAAACCAAACAAAAACATTTGTATAAACAAACAAGAAAAAATACTTAAAAAAATAAACAAAATAACAACTATAACAAAAAGTAAAATAAAAACAAAACGAAAAACAACTACTGCATGATTACGTATTGATTGCTCCATCAATAAACACAAAATCTCATTAAAAAAGACAATATGCCAAAAATTCAACACAAACCCTGGGAGGCAAAACAAAACACAAAACAAGAAACAGAAACAAAAAAAGAAAAATCTATTAAAAAAAAACAACAAAAAAAAACAAATCAAAACCTAAAAAAAAAGTCAAAAACAAAACATAATAAAAATTAAACAAAAATAAAAATGCAAAACAGAAACTAATCAAAACAAAATAAGTTTAAGTCATGTCATTTTTATTTTTTTTACATGAAAATGGTATCAAACTTCTCACCTCTGTTTTCTGTTCCAGAACCATTTGGTCCAGAATAGGCATCAGCCAGTCTTCAAACTTACAGTAATTATCGTTTGGTACCAGGAGATTCCCTATTCTGTAACAGAATGTTATAAATATAGATTCATTCATAGAAAGCTAAAAACATTACAAAGATCTAACCAGGAACGGTTCTCCTACCTATTAAGGCCTTTCTGTCGTAGCTCTTTGCCTTTGAGACTGAACTCTCCAAGATACGTGTGTGCTAAACATTTTATAAGGTCCTCTTCAATCCCTCCTGCTGTGGTTACTATCACATCTACCTACAAATTCAAATAAACAAGTGTTTATTAGTTACATTATAGAAGAACAGAAACTATGCTATATTAGAAAAGAGAAAACCATTCCAAGTCAGAGACAAATGCAAAACAATTGCATAAAATGAGCAAAATAATAATGCTGCAAACAAAGTCACGGTCTGGTCGTACCATTTTGTGCTGTGCGAGGTAGCGAATACTCTCTCGCACACCCGAGCTGATCAGGTTGGAGGTGTAGCCCAGGAAGATGGTGCACTCGGAAGCAGACTGATTAGAACCGCTGCCCTCATGTCCCACCTCCTGCTCCTTCAATGGCTCCAAACGCCTCTCTATCTACTCCAAACACAGAGACATCAGAGCAACAGTAGTTCAGTTTCATATTGTCCATTGCAAAAAGCTAAAAGATGAGACTCAAAAGGAGATAAGAGCTAAGATTTTGATGTCTTTCTTATTTTTCTTATTTCACATTATATATCTCGGGGTATAAATGAGATGGCTAAGAAATACTGCTTTTGTTTTGTTCCCAATCATGTCAACTGTATATGAGAAATATTGTGTGTTGATACGAAAAAGCAATCAAAAGTTATAGCATTGCAAAAATGATTTATCCTAGTGTCCAAAAGCATCTCCAAACAAATAAAACATAATAAAAGTACATAAGAACTTATTAGAATTGCAAATACAACAATGATTTAAGGTTTGCATAGCATGCAGACGTGATTTTAGTAATGAGATTTCACAGAATGAGTTTCATTCTGTGCCATTTGAATCATCATTGAGTCTGTGTCATGTATTTGGCGCCATCTCCTGGTGGCCATATGTAACATTGTGCTTCATGTGGATTATCTAATGATGTATGCATCCGATTACCTTGAGTTATGGGCTTGTTTGAAATATAATCACCTCCTCTAAGTAATGGTATATGATACTTTATGTTCCATTCGTTTTTCATGAAGTTATAAGCAAAAATGCGGCATATAACCAACATCAACATTCAATGTCAAAGACATATACTTAGTTATTACTCGCTATATTTTTGTCTGCGAGTAAAACAGATAGGCTGGTTGTATTCTACTCTTTCAGAGCTTTCCAATAACATATGACACATGGCTATTTGATGAGTTTGATGTTTCTACTGATTGCAATAATATATATACGGTGCAATTTTTTAAATAATTATCAAAATGGACCATTTCTGATTTGTTTGCACCTGTTCAGTTTTGGTCATAATTCATGCATGCATTGTAAAGTTGAGCTTTTAAGATTTCAAACAATATCTATTTTGTGTTGGTCAGCACTGTAGTCAATATTTTCTCTCTGGCCCATCCGAGCTTAAAGGGTAAACAACAGGATACATGCTACATATATTAATGTCATTATTATTTAATCATATTAATATGAAAAAATACATGTGAAAATATATAAAGGTTTATGACACTTCTTTAGCAAAATCACTCACCATTTTATTGATCTCCATCACGGCCAGGGCAAAGCTGCTGGCCTGGAAGCCTGTGGTGAGGTAGGACTGCAGCAGGGCTTTGTAGTTCACACCCTGATTGAAGTCATAACCTTTAATCCGGGTCATGTCCTCTGGCAGAGAGCAGCTCTCCTTCAACACTGCGTCCCTTGCCACAGAGGGAGCCTGATGTGCCATCATCACCTGATCTAGAACTACAGCATAAATGTACATAACTGTCAGTAAGAACAGGTTATAGTACAACTCCTCCCTTACAAAAAGTACTGGGGGGTTGCCATGGTAAAG
Organism: Xyrauchen texanus; assembly: GCF_025860055.1. Classification (NCBI taxonomy): domain Eukaryota; kingdom Metazoa; phylum Chordata; class Actinopteri; order Cypriniformes; family Catostomidae; genus Xyrauchen; species Xyrauchen texanus. The sequence goes on from NC_068287.1 coordinate 42,499,503, forward strand.
TGATGGTATGACATGATAATACCATGTTTTTTTAATATTTGCCACAGTACTGAACCATTACATGGTACTCTAAAATACTTCAAAGAATATCATGGTGCTACCACAGTACGTTACCAAAAAATCATATAGTAAACACAGAAGTTAAATACGTTTTCTGCAACAGTTATTTCCAACTAATTATGTCTGTGTGATGAAAATGACATAAAAAAGCATCCTCGAGACCCCAGCAGAACAAGTACTGATATTTAACCTCACTGTCAAACATGAATCAAGTGTTATATCGCCCATTTAAAATAAATATCTTATTTTCCCGGGAACAATCTCTTGAACTAATACGTATTTAATACCCGGCTTGTTACTATAGTTTAACGTGGATCTCATTAACTAAAATACGCTCTTCCTCACCCACATGTTCCAAACAACTACGGCAAGCGGATTGGCCCAAAGTAAAGACGCCTCAAAATGCGAAGCGCCGTTCTATGTAGAGTTGTGTACACGCTCAGTGGATTACTGTGTTTTATATACACTTTGAATGTTTACAATATAAACAGAAAAACTGAAATACTGGTTTTCGTTAATTTTGCATAAATATGGCTGATAGAAGAACGAGTTTTACATTTAAACACAAAATCGCAGATACAACGGTGACTTGCATACGGGTTAGCCTATATTTATATTTCAGGAAATATAATAATATTACTATCAACACTGGTTATTTTATATTTAAGAAATGTTTATTAAATAGTATATATGTCATTCACAAATAAGGTCGTTCGAGGTTATAAAAATGAAAAATCTTTTAAAATACGTGCGTCAAGTTTATAGACATGCAATTTTTGAGTTCATGTTGTTTTTACAAATTGTTTTAAAAACATTTATTGTAATGATTTAATGACTTTAAAAATGTCATGTGGTGCAACCATCAAGTAAAAGGTATTAAAATAGTTTTGTTGCGCCTTGAATGAGGGTACACTAACTTCAAACGTTGTGAACGTTTTTGTTTTTATATAATACAATATTGTGAATTTTTAAGTCAAGATTATCTAAGTTTTCTCATGGTTGCACCAAATGACCTGAACATAATGGTCCTTTTCATTAAAATGTCAAAATATTTAACGGATATGGAAAAATAATAATTTACAAAGTCTTGTGTGTCTAAAGCAGAAGTGCCCAAACCTTTTCCAACGAAAGGCCAAAAATTGATTGAGGGTCCTTACTCGGCTCATCCTTTTATGTCAAATACTTTAATATAAAAATGGCAGGTTTCAATAATTATAAAATTGCATGATCTCTACATTGCATGATGTGCATTGTTACTGAAATATTTTCAAATATTTTGATTATTAAATTTAACATAGCCAACAAAACAAATGCACTGACCGCAACTCATTCCAACATTTACTTTTTTCAAAAATTTCAGCTTTTTAATTTTTTTTCTTCTTCTCCCCAGTTTGGAACGCCCAATTCCCAATGCGCTCCAAGTCCTCGTGGTGGCGTAGTGACTCAGTGGAGGACGAATCTCAGTTGCCTCCGCGTCTGAGACCGTCAGTCCACGCATCTTATTACTTGAATTGTTGAGCATGTTACCACGGAGATATAGCACGCGTGGAGATCATAGGACGCTATTCTCCGCTGCATCCACGCACAACTCACCACGCGCCCCACCGAGAGCGAGAACCACATTATAGGGACCACGAGGAGGTTACCCCATGTGACTCTACCCTCCCTAGCAACCAGGCCGATTTGGTTGCCAAGGAGACCTGGCTGGAGTCACTCAGCATGCACTGGATTCGAACTCGCGACTCCAGGTGTGATAGTCAGCGTCAATACTCGCTGAGCAACCCAGGCCCCCTTGTAAATGTTTTAATGTCTCCAGACGGTTGCACCATATGACATTTCTTTATTAGAATATATATAAATTGATATTTACTGCATATATATATATATATTACACAGTACATTTTAATTATTTATATTTTATATAAATTGAATAAATATATGGGTCAATTACATGAGCAGTTCATGTTGTTTTTACAAATTCTTATGAAAAACATTTAGAGCATTTTGAATAAAAACTATTTATTTAATTACTTAAAGGTATTAAAATATTTTCCTTGCACCCTGAATACATGAGATACACAACTTACAACTGACTACTTAAGAATACAGTATTATGAATAATTTACACATAATTTATCTATTGCTAATAAATGTAGACATTTAAAATATGGATTTATAATATTATTTAGGTAAATATTGCAAAATGACAGTTTTTGTTGCACTATTCCGTTCATTGTTCAACAAAGCTGCACAATTAATCGAGATTACAATTACAGCGGCTGCAATGAACTAATCGTGAAAACTGTCAATTACATAATTCAATTACATAATTTCCTGTTGTGTGAACATTATTTACAACATTGTTGGTCCGTTGTGTGCATAAATGCAACAGACAATCTGAAAAATGTTTTAAATTAGTCTATTAACATAATCAGAAAAGACAACCTCATATTATTGAACTTTTTTGTGTATAATTTATCAAAAATGTTAAAAACAATTGAAAACGCTTGTTTTATGCAATAAAGCAATTCAGGAACGATGCTCTGCTTGTTTGGGATGTGCGACCTGCATCAAGAACACGGCATGCAGTTGCCTCGCCAAAAGTATTTTAATCGAAACGAATAATCGCAATTGCGATATCAAGCGAAATAATAATCGTCAGTTGTGATTTTCATCATAATCGTGCAGCACTAATTGCAGTATTTAGAGGTAGGTGGAGATTTCACAGGGTAATTCATCAAATGAAACTTTGCGAGACTTTTGGCGGATTCTGTTGTTTCGAGGGTTCCCGTAGACAGCTGTGGCTTCATGCCATCAGCAGATCTGACTGGACTGAGGAGATCATTATTAGTGCATTATAATATTCCAGGACGACAATGCCTCTATGAATAAATATATACTCAACAGAGGTTTCATGAACACCAGCAGTAAATCAAACACTGTTGATCTTTCGTGACATTTGAGGCACTCTTGAGATGACCTCAGAACTCACATCACAGAGACTTTGAAGCCTCCAGCAGAGAGAGAGATGTGTGTGTGTGTGTGTCTGTGTGTGTGTTGAGGAGTTAAAAAGTCCATTGAAGTCCACTCTTTCTCTTCCAACATCTCACTGAAACAAGAACATTTCCAACTCTCTAGGAGAAACTCAATGAACTCCTGAGGTAAAATCACAGCTCTACTCGACTTATCTAAAGCAGACCGGTGACCGTATATTATGTTCAGGGTCTGATATGCAGTGATGGATGTCTACTGCAGTAATAATGTTCTTCAGGCCAGAAGAACTGTGGAGCAGCTGAGACTGGAGACAGAGCTACAGAGGATCAAGGTGAGATCTATTAACAACTCTAAAACAATATACAGAAAGATTAGTTACATTTCACTCTGTATATGATGTGTGGCAGCTCTGCATTGTTTATTGGCTCCTCTTCACTGTAATAATGCATATTAACGGTATAGTAATATGCAAGTATTTATTATGTTAGCATCGGCTTTTAAATAGTCTGCTGGTGTGTCAAATTAGTTTTTAAAAGTATAATATTATTTCAAAGATGTTGTCATGTCTCAGATTTCTGCAGCAGCAGAGCAGTTGGTTCAGTATTGTCAGGAACACGGGAGAGGTGATCCACTGCTAACCGGCATCGCTGCCTCCTCCAACCCATTCAAAGACAAGAAGACATGCGTGCTGCTGTGAACGACATGTCACAACTGCTGTACGGACACAGAAACAAACTGGAATCAGGGACTTGCTTCCCAAAGGGACATTTTTATTTGCAGGGGTACATTACATATTAATGATGCTGTGATACATTCATCTGAATGATCAAAATGTACATTCATAAAGCATTTAAAAAGAAACAAAAGCATTTAAAAAAGCATCAACGATCACAGGATGTTCAGTCAGTCACAAAACAACACATCAGCAATATCTCTGCATTCATAAATAATTAATAATAATAATAATACATAAGTATGCTTTAAATTAGGCTATTTAGTTTTTAATATGATTGGTTCTTGAAATGTCCATTTATAGATCATCATATAGTACATTTTTAAAGCATGGTGGCACATTTGTAAACACAGTTTACTTCCAAATGAGCTTTGAAAGATTGTTATTTCTGGTGTGATTTGTTTAATTACTTGTTCTTGTACCCATGTCACTATTTTACTGTATTTTACAGTAGATGCGCTGCTCTATTTGTCACATATGATTCATTCTAACAAAATCTGCAATCTTCATTTTTTTAAGCTTTCAAGAATAACTTTGTGATCCCACAGTCAAATTAAAAACACAATAAACCAGTTTGAAAAGACAAGATTTGTGGTGTTACTGAGTTTATGAGGCACTGAAATGTTGAGATTAGTATAAGTAAAAGGGAATGTTAGATTTGGTGTTTTTAGGAACCGATACTTCCATGGAATCAAAAATAAAATAATATTATTTTAATTGCTCCTTTTTCTATAATTGTGACTTTATCTCTTGAAATTGCAACTTTAAATATTGAAACTTCATAATTATTTCCTGTAAATGCGACTTTGTTTCCTGTAATTGGGACTTTATTTCTGTAATTGGGACTTTGTTTCTGTAATTGGGACTTTATTTCCTGTCATTTGGACTTTATTTCTGTAATTGGGCCTTTGTTTCCTGTAACTGGGACTTTGTTTCCTGTAATTGGGACTTTGTTTCCTGTAATTGGGACTTTATTTCCTGTCATTGGGACTTTGTTTCTGTCATTGGGACTTTGTTTCTGTCATTGGGACTTTATTTCCTGTCATTGGGACTTTGTTTCTGTCATTGGGACTTTGTTTCTGTAATTGGGACTTTGTTTCTGTAATTGGGACTTTATTTCCTGTCATTGGGACTTTATTTCTGTAAATGGGACTTTGTTTCCTGTAATTGGGACTTTATTTCTGTAATTGGGACTTTGTTTCTGTAATTGGGACTTTGTTTCCTGTAATTGGGACTTTGTTTCTGTAATTGGGACTTTATTTCTGTAATTGGGACTTTGTTTCCTGTAAATGCGACTTTGTTTCCTGTAATTGGGACTTTATTTCCTGTAAATTGCGACTTTGTTTATTGTAATTGTGACTTTATTTCTGTAATTGGGACTTTATTTCTGTAATTGGGACTTTGTTTCTGTAATTGGGACTTTGTTTCCTGTAATTGGGACTTTATTTCTGTAATTGGGACTTTATTTCTGTAATTGGGACTTTGTTTCCTGTATTTGGGACTTTGTTTCCTGTATTTGGGACTTTATTTCTGTAATTGGGACTTTATTTCTGTAATTGGGACTTTGTTTCCTGTAAATGCGACTTTGTTTCCTGTAATTGGGACTTTACTTCTGTAACTGGGACTTTATTTCTGTAACTGGGACTTTGTTTCCTGTAATTGGGACTGTATTTCTGTAATTGGGACTGTATTTCTGTAATTGGGACTTTATTTCTGTAATTGGGTCTTTGTTTCCTGTAATTGGGACTTTGTTTCCTGTAATTGGGACTTTGTTTCCTGTAATTGGGACTTTATTTCTGTAATTGGGACTTTATTCCTGTAATTGGGACTTTGTTTCCTGTAATTGGGACTTTGTTTCCTGTAATTGGGACTTTGTTCCTGTCATTGGGACTTTATTTCTGTAATTGGGACTTTATTTCTGTAATTGGGACTTTATTTCCTGTCATTGGGACTTTGTTTCCTGTAAATTGTGACTTTGTTTCCTGTAATTGGGACTTTATTTCTGTAATTGGGACTTTGTTTCTGTAATTGGAACTTTGTTTCCTGTAAATGCGACTTTGTTTCCTGTAATTGGGACTTTATTTCTGTATTTGGGACTTTGTTTCCTGTATTTGGGACTTTATTTCCTGTAATTGGGACTTTGTTTCCTGTAAATGCGACTTTGTTTCCTGTAATTGGGACTTTGTTTCCTGTATTTGGGACTTTATTTCTGTAATTGGGACTTTATTTCTGTAAGTGGGTCTTTGTTTCCTGTAACTGGGACTTTATTTCCTGTAACTGGGACTTTATTTCCTGTCATTGGGACTTTGTTTCCTGTAATTGGGACTTTGTTTCCTGTAATTGCGCCTTTGTTTCCTGTAACCTGCGACTTTGTTTCCTGTAACTGGGCCTTTGTTTCCTGTAACTGGGCCTTTGTTTCCTTTAGTTGGGCCTTTATTTCTGTAATTGGGACTTTGTTTCTGTCATTGGGACTTTATTTCTGTCATTGGGACTTTATTTCCTGTCATTGGGACTTTATTTCTGTAATTGGGACTTTATTTCCTGTAGTTGGGACTTTATTTCCTGTCATTGGGACTTTATTTCTGTAATTGGGACTTTATTTCTGTAATTGGGACTTTGTTTCCTGTAACTGGGACTTTGTTTCCTGTAGTTGGGACTTTGTTTCCTGTAGTTGGGCCTTTATTTCTGTAATTGAGACTTTGTTTCTGTAATTGGGACTTTGTTTCTGTAATTGGGACTTTGTTTCTGTCATTGGGACTTTATTTCCTGTCATTGGGACTTTATTTCTGTAATTGGGACTTTATTTCCTGTCATTGGGACTTTATTTCTGTAATTGGGACTTTGTTTCCTGTAATTGGGACTTTATTTCTGTAATTGGGACTTTGTTTCCGTAATTGGGACTTTGTTTCCTGTAATTGGGACTTTGTTTCTGTAATTGGGACTTTATTTCTGTAATTGGGACTTTGTTTCCTGTAAATGCGACTTTGTTTCCTGTAATTGGGACTTTATTTCCTGTAAATTGCGACGTTGTTTCTTGTAATTGGGACTTTATTTCTGTAATTGGGACTTTGTTTCCTGTAGTTGGGACTTTATTTCTGTAATTGAGACTTTATTTCTGTAATTGGGACTTTGTTTCCTGTAATTGGGACATTATTTCTGTAATTGGGACTTTGTTTCCTGTAATTGGGACTTTATTTCTGTAATTGGGACTTTGTTTCCTGTAATTGGGACTTTGTTTCCTGTAATTGGGACTTTATTTCTGCAATTGGGACTTAAATTTCCTGTAATTGGGACTTTATTTCCTGTAATTGGGACTTTGTTTCCTGTAAATGCGCCTTTGTTTCCTGTAATTGGGACTTTGTTTCCTGTAAATGCGCCTTCGTTTCCTGTAACTGCACCTTTGTTTCCTGTAATTGCAACTTTATTTCCTGTAATTGCAACTTTATTTCTCGAAATTGCAATGTTATATCTAGAAACCGTGACTTAATTGCTCAAATTGTGACTTTATTTCCATAATTGGCACTTTATTTCTCAAAATTGTGATGTTCTGTCTTGAAATCGCAATGCTATATTTTCAAATCACAACTTTATTTCACGTAATTATGTCTTTATTTCTCATATTTGCTATTGAATAAGAAACCATTGGGAAATGCCAAATTGGGGGGGGGGGGGTAAGTAAAATAATAATAGTAGTTATAATTATAATAATTACAACTTTATATCTTGTAATTACTCATATTTATAACTTATCAGCAAACATAAAGCTGCAATTAGAAAAAGTTGCAATTGCAAGATCTACCTTCAGAATTACACATTTTATTATTTCTTCCATGGCAGGATCATGACATAAGAAACAATAAACGTCTCAGTGTATCAGACAGCTAAAACCTAACAGATGAAAGTATAATGCATCAATAAATCCCCAGAATGTTAAAGAGTAGTGATCTGAAGTGTACAGTATGACATCATTATGAGATGACAAACTGATTGGGCAGTTTCTCCTCAGGTTCTGGGTCTCCAAACCGCTACATTCATGTCCCCAGAAGCGATGGCCAGCGTTCCTGCCTCAAAGCTTAACTGAGAAGATAGAGAAACCTGATGAGCCTTTATTTACCTGAAGCAGATAACTGCTAGATAAGAGTAATACTGGTATCATTAAACAGAACTATTATAAGACATCAGAGTGTGATATGGAAAACATGCAGTTAACTTTACTTCCCTTTAAACTCGTAGGGTGGAGTTACATTTAATAATTATTGAATTTTTTGTTTAGGAAAAACCATAATAAGCCTAAAGTGTTGGCTTTTTCAAGCTAACATAATGAACCAATATCGAGATAAATTAATGTAACAGATGTAAACATACCCCATTAACCCCGGCCTGATGGTGAAGTGTACATAGTGTCTTGGGAGGAGCACATGGGAGGTGAATCTGCATCAAACAAGAGATGTGTAATAGAGCAATCTTGGATATAAGGACAACAAAAAATGTTTTAATGGACGGGAAGCCTTACCTTGATGGTGCGGTCAGAGGAGCATGTGTACAGAGTTCCAGGAGAGTAATGTACACCTGTGACCAGTGAAGTGTGAATGTTAAACTGGGATGTGGGTGTGAGGGAGCTGTTGTGCATGGAGAAAGTGTGGACGAGTCCACGGTTATCCCCGGCCCACACCTCTCGACCGCTGTAGCACAGAGACAGCAGGTAGGAGTTCAGCTAAGGGAAAGACACATCAGCAGATTACATTTGTACAGATAACATTTATTTTGATTTAACAAGCTCAGGTGTGTGGGTACCTGGACTTTCTGCAAAAGTTTCCCGGCCCTGCGGTCAAACAGAGCGATGGTTTGGTCTTTACTGCCGGATAAGATGTAGTTGTCATTGGAGGTGAGGCACAACACAGCATCACTATGAAGATGAAGACTCTTGACCAATGGATCTGCAGCTATATAAAAATATATATATATTTTACACACTATAGACCGTAAAGGTAGAAATCGACTGATGATCGTTTTATTGATGTTTTTAACCAATTATTAATAATTTTCTGCTTAGGGGAGGTCTGGGGGTGTATAGAATTGCACCAAAAACCATTTTGACCATTGTGCAAAAAGGCATAAATAAAACAAATCTTAAATATCGGTTCTGCATATCGGTTATCGGTCATAAAAATGATATGTATCGGTTGTGAAAAAAATGATATTGGTCGATGTCTCTGAAATATTGCATATTTAAGGCAGCCTTGGGTCTGGAAATATTTTTCCAATTAATTTCCTTAATTGAGACATTTATAAAAAAATAACTATAGTTATAAGCTATAACTCGTGAGGCAAACCAACAAGCTCCAAGATTCATCGAAATATTACAACATTTGATTAGATCTTGAAAAAGACAAAGGTGTAAGTTTGTCATAGTTTACTCACCCTCATGTCGTTCCAAACCCATGTGACTTTCTTTCTGAGGCAGAACGCAAAAGGAACATTTTAAGGAATTTCACGAGCCGTCTTTTCAATAAAATGAGAGTTGATAGTGGCTCAGGTTAAAGCTTAAACCTTATATTGTGTTCTGGTCAAAACTGACTGATTAACTATTTTTCTTAATTTCTTTTTTCCTTTAAACTCCAGTTTATTTAATCCAGTAGGAATAAAATTAGATGACTTTGTTCACACAGGGCATCTGAACACATACATTTTTTTGTAGATAATTTTCATAAAATGTAATGGTTTTATTTCACTTTGTTACACCTGTTGTGTTCCTGGTCAAAAATGACATGCCATTGGAAATGAATGGATTAGACCACAAAATACAGAAATATGAAGTGGTCAGGAGCATCCCAATCCTTTAGATGAGGACATGTGTGGATGTGTGTTTGCACACACAAAGACCTTGACGTGTGCGCGCACACACACACACACACACACACTCACACTTCTATGTTATATGTATGTTTCAGGAAGTAAAAGAGCCTCCCACTAGCCCGGTATGAGCTCAGTTCAATAATTATTATTATTTTATTTTTTTTTAATATGTACAAAACCTGTCATAATTACTAAAAAAAGACAAAAAGATCTAATGCAGTATCTTGGGATAATATATGCAATATGAGTGACTTAATAGCAATCATAGTGGGCTGGCCATTTTTGACCGGGAACACATAAGGTGTAAGCTCAAACAAACACAAAACAAGGGTTAAAAAGGACTCAAAATTAGACTGTATGGCTTGTGCATCATATTCCATGTCTTCAGAGGACATACAAAAGGTTTTGGTTTGAAACAACGGAAACGTACGAATTATAGCAGTGAAAATCTTGACGTCCGTTGCTCGTTCATGAGTGCTAGAGAGAAGCTTTTCACCGATGCATGCGTGTTCTTGCGAGAACTTACATTGTTCTTAGCGCTATCTCCTTTTGTGCTCCGCAAAAGAAAGCAAGACACAGGATTTGGGTGAGTCAATTATTACAGAAGTTTCATTTTTGTCTGTGGCTATTCCTCTAAAATAGCTCACATGAGCCACTCACCTCGGGTGTCAAAGATGCTTAATTTCTGATCATGTGTCCCAGCCAGCACCGTGTCTCTCTCACAGGCCATACACAAAACAGCAGCTTTGCATTTGATGAGTCCCAGCTCCGCTCCTTCTGCTTCAAGATCCCAGAGCCTGATAGTGCTGTCGAATGACCCTGATGCCAGCAGAGGTCCACTCGATGCCAAACACCACACCCAGCCCCGATGGGTACTAATGACACCAGGTGCCCCTAACGTGTGCATTAGCGCACCTCTGGGACCCTGTCGAAGATCCCAAATGTTCACGTTTCGGTCCCTAGATCCGGAGGCACATAACGCCCCCTCTCCACCTAGCAGAAGAACGCAATTCACATCTGCAATGTGGCCAGATGGGAGGATGATGCGTTCCAAGGGTGAAGAAGAGCTTGAGGATGGAGTGCCCTCACAATCCAATCGCTGGAGACTGTTGGAGTCATTCTGGGCTCCATCTTCAACTCTCGCCTCTCTTTCTCCAATGTTCTTGGGAGGTTCCTTGGAATCTTCTTGCACGTCAACCCTCATTTCATCACCATTCCGATCAACATCCACCTGCATCTCCTCCACATTGCCCCCAGCTTCCTGCACTTCACCATTCACTCCACCAACTGCCCCTGCAAGTTCTTCATGATGTATCTCCCTCTCTTCCTGTCCATCTAACTGATCCCCTTGCCCAGTCCAGGAGCCAATCAGCTGCTCCATTTCCAAGCAGGCTGTGGACCAATCAAAGTCCTCCTTGGGCCCGACAGGAAAAGAGGCTCCGGGGCCAGAGAGTTTGTGGGCTCGAACCTGCCATACCAAACGGTCCTCGCCAACTCTTCCCAACATCTGACATACCTAAGCATAGAAAAAGAGACATATGTCATAAGGATACAGAATGTTGGTGGTGTGTTCTTTGCAAGCAACAGCAGTTTTCTTATTTCTTCATGGAAATAGATTACCAAAAGAATGCAAATTACATATGTGATGTGACAACGTATGGCAAATAAGTCATTTGGAAAAGTATTACCTTTGGCAGAACATTAATGACACACTGTGCCGGGAGGTGTGAGGCTATCTGGGTCACTATCTCCCATGGCAACGACAGCAGGCTGGTTCCATTACTAGAAGGGGAGGGGCTTGTCTCCGTAGCGATGATGGATGGTTCCAATTTCAACCTGTGGGTGAAAATATTGTGAAGTCAGAGAGGTCTAACGAAAGTATGTAAACAAGTACATTTGCAAGAAAAAGTATGTGAACCCTTTGGAATTAGCTGGTTTTCTGCATTAATTGGTCATAAAATGTGACGTCATCTTCATCTAAGTCAGAAGTACAGACAAACACAATGTGCTTAAGCTAACAACACACAAACTATTATAATCTTGCATGTCTTTATTAAACACATCCCATTAAACAGTCACAGTGCTGTTGAAAAAGTAACTGAACCCCTGGATTTAATAACTGGTGGATCCCAAATTTAAGACCTCTTTAAATAAAAATTAAGACTTTTGTTGTAACACTTTTTAAGACCTTACATTTTGGAAAACTGATTTTAAGACTTTTTAAGGATTTGCGGGAACCCTGTAGGATGTCTGTTGTGAACGGCTCTCAAGGTCATTCAACAGCATCTCTATTGGGATAAGGTCTGGGCTCTGACTGGGACACTCCAAATGGTTGATATTCATTTGAAGCTATTCTGTAGTGGATCTACTTCAATCTTTTGGGTCATTGTCCTGCTGCAACACTCAACTGCTACTGAGCTTCAGCTGTTGCACAGCCACCCTGACATTATCCTGCAGGATATCCTGATAAACTTGGGAATTAATTTTTCCCTCGATGATGGCAAGCGGTCCAGGCCCCAAATCAGCCCCAATAAAAAATATTTTTTTACATTGGTAAGAGGTGTCTTTTTTACACCATACATAGTCCTGCATGTTCTTCCCAAGCAATTTAACCTTAGATTCATCAGTCCACAAAACCTTTTTCCAGTGGAGTATGGAGTGTCAAGGAGGTCTCTGGCAAACTTCAGGCATACAGCAAATTTTATTGGAAAACAGCGGCTTGTTTAATGACTGTTTAATGATTTCCATGCAGTAGACTCATGAACAGAGATGTTAATCAATTCCAATGATTCCTTCAAGTCTTTAGCTGTCACTCTATTTTTCTTTTTTTAACCTAATTGATCATTCTGCAGTGTGCTCTATGAGACATCTTGGCTGTACAGACACTTCTAGTGAGAGTAGCCACAGTACTAAATCATCTCCATTTATAGACAATGTGTCAAACTGTGGAAAGATGAATATGTAAGATCTTCAATGTAACTTTGTAACCCTTTCCAGCTTTATGCAAAGCAACAATTCTTGATCATAGGATCTTCTGAGATATCTTTTTTTTGCTAGGCATGGTCCACATCAGCAAATACTTCTTGTGAATAGCAAACAAATAATATGTTTGAGTGCTTTTTATAAGCCAAAGTAGCTCTAACCTACACCTCCAATCTTGTTTCATTAATGATTTGTCAACTTTACCTTACTTTTGTTGACGTCATTAGCCAAGGGGTTCACATACTTTTTCCAAACTACACATGTTGGAATTATGTATTCAATATGTAAAAGAACAATACAATAATTTGTGTGTTATGAGTTAAAACAGATTGTGTTTGCTCATTATTGTAATGCAGATGAAGACCAAACCATATTTTACGATACATTTATCCATAAATGCAGGAAGTTTTAAAGGGTTTGCATACTTTTTCTTGCAACTGTATAATTCAAGAATTGGCATATAACCACAATAGAGGGTACAGACCTGTCAGGTATGGCTCGTGGGGTATCATTACAGTTTAAGTTAGGTGGTACCTCTGACTCCGTCCCAGCTGAGCATCTCTTTGTCTCCTCTTCCTCCAGGGTGACGTTTGGTTTCGACATCAACTGAACAGCAAGAGCAGAGAAGATGCTGACATCACTTTCTATGAGTAACAGTATAGTAGCCTAATGACTCTGGTCAGTGCTAAGTGCACATTAACATAGCAATATTATGCTCTAAACTATTAACAAATGACTAAAAACTCAAATTTACTATAGATCCAGCCCTATAGTGGTGCAGAAGTATACATTGAATGAAATGGTAAAAATCATACCTGGAGTCCTGTTATTGATGAAGCAGATGAATTCACACAGATGCCCGCTGTTAGATGTCTAACAACTTCGACTTTTAGCTGCTAATATCTAATTAAATATGATATCATATGATTTATGAATTGTTAATAGGAAAGCATGATGTGGGTAAATATGATTAGACATGTTTGGAAATTTCGGTGTGCACATACCTTCTTTTAATCGAAAAGCCTTTTATTCAAAAGCGAAATGAACCGGTAAACAATCCACATTTCAGGTCCAGTCGGTTGTTGTCGTGAATTATGGATGATATTGATATTTCACTGTAACATCATCAATGTGCTTACTTTGTTTTCACAGTTATATTGATTGGCGATGGTGTTAAATCGGTGTCAAGGCCGACAAATGTATTTTAGATGAAATAAATAATATCAAAGAGTAAGAAGTTTTCCATTGTGTTTAGAGAACATCTAGAGAACAGACGATTGTCAACAACACTTTTCCGGCACACAATAATGACGTCATTGGTGAATCAGCGTAACGTGTGTGTCGTCACATTTAGAACTCAATGAATATACAAATAAATGTGTTAAATATGAGATTTCATATTGAAAATGCTCTTTGTAGATTTTGTAACTCCTTTACAGAGAATACTGAGCACATTTATTTCACTTTGTAAATTCTCTCATGCTTTTGGGGATAGAATGCAGAGCTGGTTTAGTGAGAAAATGTTTTTTGATTAACAATATTTTGTTGTCGGCCAAACATTTTATACACAAATGTAGATTTGCTTGTAGTTTTTAAGAATTATCTGGTTCAATACCTAAAAACCCTGTCAAAAATTAATAATAAAAATGCTGGGATTTTGATAGATACAATTGAAGAATATGAAGTTTTAAAAACGTTTTTTTTAGTACCCTGGTGACTTCACATGAGGTTGTAATTATTATTAATTTATTTCATTATTATTATTATTATTTTGTCTCCTTATATTCTATTCTTCTTCTTCTTCATTTCATGTTAAAATGAAGTTGATTGTAATTTGAATGCCATTTTGTTGTAATACTTTTGGTGTTTGCTTAATAATAAAATAAATATATATATAAATATGTAAATACCGTCGTGAATATTTTGCAAAAATATCACTTGCCATTTTAAAACATTTCCCAATAGCTCCTTTCACACCAAAAATACTTCTATTTAAAAATAAAATGCTTACTTAATCTTGTTTTTATTATAATACACTTCATTCACTAATTTCCACTTCTTTCTAAATATAACATTATTCATTAACCCCTTTATAGACACAAGTATAAAAGGGTATCAGGGCCATTGTTGGATGTAATGCATTACTTAGTAATTAATTACTGAAATTAAATTACTTTTTAAGTAAAGTAAGGGATTTCTCTTAATTTTTCAGTAATTTAGTTACAGTTACTTCTGATGTATTTGCATTAAATACTGTATAAGCTATAGAGCAATTCTATATTAAACAACAGTGATAATTTAAAATCATAATTTAACTTCTGATGTTACATTTACATTTATGCATTTGGCAGACGCTTTTATACAAAGCGACTTACAGTGCACTTATTACAGGGACAATCCCCCCCGGAGCAACCTGGAGTTAAGTGCCGTGCTCAAGGACACAATGGTGGTGACTGTGGGGATCGAACCAGTGACCTTCTGATTACCAGTTATGTGCTTTAGCCCACTACGCCGCCACCACCAACGCTACGCTGATTCACCGATGACGTCATTATTGTTACATTTTGTATTTTTTTATTTAATGTTGCCCCCTTAAATTCTTTGGCAAGTTCAAGAATAATTTATTTGATTTTCTATGATTTATTTGAAAGAATCAAAATAACAAATTCATGTCTGTCCTGGTATTGTTCAACTAAGTAATTCCTAATAACCAGGGTTGGGAGGGTTACTTTTGAAAAGTATTCCCCTACAGATTACAGATTACATGCTGTAAAATGTCATTTTTAATGTATTCCGTTAGAATACTCAAGGTCAGTAATGTATTATAAATACTTTGGATTAATTCTTCAGCACTGGTAGATTTTTTCACTTGTTTTGACTATAAAAACTCAGTACAGTAAGACAAAATACACACGTGAAAACCCAAATATCTTATGCAGTTTTGTTTCTAAAACAAAATCTTGCTTTAAGGATTTTTTGATATTTTTATAGGAAAACAATACAAAAATTATTATCAAAAATACGATTTTTGCCCTAATATCAAAGGTCTTACTAGAGAAAAGAAATTATAATCTAATGTGAATTTTCTTGATAATAAAATATGTTTGTGTCTGGTAACATGTGCATGTAAAATGGCTAGAAATAGTACTTTAGCTTAGCATAAAGCTAACAATGTTCAAATGCACTTTGGATCATTTATATGTATAAATGTTTTCCATCTGAAACGACTAAATATTAAATAAAACAAATGTCAATAAAATGCAAAGTAATCTCTTCAGTAATCATAATACTTTTGGAATGTAACTGTAATCTAATGACCAATTATTTAAATTTTAACAGTTACTTATATTTTGTATTTTAAATGCATAATCCCGTTACATGTACTCTGTTACTCCCCAACACTGGTAATAAGTAATGTGATTACTTTTCACACGGCATAATTAGTACAGTAATCTAATTACACTGAAGAAGATGTAATTTGTAGTTAGTAATTAATTACTTTTTTTAGAGTAACTCACCCAACACTGATCAGGTCAAGGAATACACTTGGGGAAACATTTTTACCATTTATTTAACCGTTACTTAATATTCTGGCATCCTGAAGCAGCGACACATTATAGTATTATAAGATGTAAGTGGTGTGATATCACCATATCTTCCTTTAACAGCATGTTTTAAAGCAAACCTGAATGCAATTACAGGCCTACAATGCAAATTATTTTCCTACTCACAGCTTGTTAAACAAAACACTTTTGTGTTGTAAAACATCTGTAAAACAAATGTAATCTCTCTTGGTGCTGTTTAACACGACGCAAATGATCAAGAAAGCACAACAATCAAGATATGTAACGTGAACTTTCAGAGTTGATATTGTGCTGAAAAGGTGAGTTGTATGTGTCTCACTTTTTGTCCAAAACACCATGTCCATTACCATTCCATATTGGACACAAACCCAGGATTCAAGAATATTTAAAGGGACAGTTCACCCCAAAAATCACCCTCATGCCATCCCAGATGTGTAAGACTTTGGACATGTACCATGACCATTACCTTGAAGCACCATTTAAGTTCAATTGTACAGTATATGAATATGGTAATCATATCTAAAATGACCAGTACCATGGTATTCTTTGAAGTACTTTGAAGCAACATGTAAACATGTAGAATGGTACATAACGATGGCAATTGTATATCAATGTACCATGGTATTACCATCAGAAAACCATCAGGAATCACATTGTTATTGCCCAGATGTGCCCACAAACACACACAAAGAATTAGCCTCTGATCAGAAGCATCAAGTACATACAGAATCAGCTAGACACAGGATTGCATGATAAAATGAATGTATACTGTATGTATAAATATCAATTTACATGTTTGTTTTTGACATGCACATACATTTAATATTGCATACTGTATTGCACTATACTGTATCATGGCTTAGATAAACATCATGTGATTGGATGCTTTGACTGTGATAGTATGCTCTGTGCATCTGTTTGAAAAATAAATAAATAAAGTAGCTTCAATGTAGCAAGCTACTTTTGGTGTGTAGCTTGTAACTTGCTACTTTTTCTGAAGTGTTGATTTTAGCTTAGCTTAACTGGTTTTTCTGTTGAGTAGTTGGTAGCTCAGCTAGCTAAATGTTTTGAATAGCTTGCCCAACACATACCTTTAAGTAATATATACAGTATAAGTATGCCCAGTGACAACTCTGCCAAGTGTAAATGCAAACATGCATATTGAATATACATATCTAAAACTGTATATGATGACATCATGCAATATGTAGAGTAAATTCATGTCAATCAGGCCACTTTTTGCCATTTATCTCAAGGAGTAAATGTGACCCAATTTATCCAAATGTACTATATTAGGTAAATATTAATAAGAGTGAAGATAGAGACTCTCTCTCTCTCTCTCTCTCTCTCTCTCTCTCTCTCTCTCTCTCTCTCTCTCTCTCTCTCTCTCTCTCTCTCTCTCTCTCTCTCTCTCTCTCTCTCTCTCTCTCTCTCTTAAATGTGAAATAGGTGTGGGCTGACTCTGTACACATTGAAAGTAAGGTTAAAGTCCAGCATTGTGTCTCTTTATCTAACCACAATCCTCTTTTTTAAGAACTTCATTTGTTTGCTTCTCTACAGCAATATTTCAATCCACTTCTCCCAACTGAATTAGCCAATAACTAAGCCACAGTGATGAATGTATTTTCTGAAAATGCCTTAGGAAGGGTTTAATTG
Source organism: Xyrauchen texanus (assembly GCF_025860055.1). Lineage (NCBI taxonomy): Eukaryota > Metazoa > Chordata > Actinopteri > Cypriniformes > Catostomidae > Xyrauchen > Xyrauchen texanus. Next base: position 42,517,368 of record NC_068287.1, read on the forward strand.
TTTTTTTTTTTTTCATTCAGGTCTATTGTAGAATTTAGTCATATGCATGTTCATATATTTTCCTTCATCAGTCTTTTAATGTTCCAGCACTGAGTTCCACCTGTTACATCCTGTGATGTCATCACACTAATAAACTACTGGATTAAAGATAATACAGAGGTGTTGTCACCAACATCATTGCTAAACTCCTAGTGTCAGATGATTATTAGTAA